>NC_082390.1:0-7500 GCF_031168955.1 Gadus macrocephalus | reverse complement strand
ACGTTTTAGGCCATTTCGAGTCTTTTTTCTTTTTTTTTTTTTTAATGGGGAAATTCATTAATTTTTTTTTTTTTTTTCAAATAAATTTGAAATTTCATTTTTTTTTTTTTTTTTTTTTTTTTTTTTTTTTTAAGATGGCGGGATGCATGGAGAGGCGGTTATTGCACTTACTTGGTTTGGTGAAGTTGTTATTGCACTTACTTGGTTTGGTGAAGTTGTCTGGTAGTCGATCGGGTAGTCTGTGTTGGCTCAAGTCATGTCATGACCCATTCACTGGGTCAAATTGTTTGGGTTAGGGTTTTTTTTTTTTTTTTTTTTTTTTTTTTTTCTTACCTTTTTTTAGCTGGGCTCGGTCCGATCCTGAATCTGCAGGAATTATGTTTCTAGCCCCTTCCTAGGCCGAGAAGGGTTAGGGTTAGGGTTAGGGTTAGGGTTAGGGTTAGGGTTAGGGTTAGGGTTAGGGTTAGGGTTAGGGTTAGGGTTAGGGTTAGGGTTAGGGTTAGGGTTAGGGTTAGGGTTAGGGTTAGGGTTAGGGTTAGGGTTAGGGTTAGGGTTAGGGTTAGGGTTAGGGTTAGGGTTAGGGTTAGGGTTAGGGTTAGGGTTAGGGTTAGGGTTAGGGTTAGGGTTAGGGTTAGGGTTAGGGTTAGGGTTAGGGTTAGGGTTAGGGTTAGGGTTAGGGTTAGGGTTAGGGTTAGGGTTAGGGTTAGGGTTAGGGTTAGGGTTAGGGTTAGGGTTAGGGTTAGGGTTAGGGTTAGGGTTAGGGTTAGGGTTAGGGTTAGGGTTAGGGTTAGGGTTAGGGTTAGGGTTAGGGTTAGGGTTAGGGTTAGGGTTAGGGTTAGGGTTAGGGTTAGGGTTAGGGTTAGGGTTAGGGTTAGGGTTAGGGTTAGGGTTAGGGTTAGGGTTAGGGTTAGGGTTAGGGTTAGGGTTAGGGTTAGGGTTAGGGTTAGGGTTAGGGTTAGGGTTAGGGTTAGGGTTAGGGTTAGGGTTAGGGTTAGGGTTAGGGTTAGGGTTAGGGTTAGGGTTAGGGTTAGGGTTAGGGTTAGGGTTAGGGTTAGGGTTAGGGTTAGGGTTAGGGTTAGGGTTAGGGTTAGGGTTAGGGTTAGGGTTAGGGTTAGGGTTAGGGTTAGGGTTAGGGTTAGGGTTAGGGTTAGGGTTAGGGTTAGGGTTAGGGTTAGGGTTAGGGTTAGGGTTAGGGTTAGGGTTAGGGTTAGGGTTAGGGTTAGGGTTAGGGTTAGGGTTAGGGTTAGGGTTAGGGTTAGGGTTAGGGTTAGGGTTAGGGTTAGGGTTAGGGTTAGGGTTAGGGTTAGGGTTAGGGTTAGGGTTAGGGTTAGGGTTAGGGTTAGGGTTAGGGTTAGGGTTAGGGTTAGGGTTAGGGTTAGGGTTAGGGTTAGGGTTAGGGTTAGGGTTAGGGTTAGGGTTAGGGTTAGGGTTAGGGTTAGGGTTAGGGTTAGGGTTAGGGTTAGGGTTAGGGTTAGGGTTAGGGTTAGGGTTAGGGTTAGGGTTAGGGTTAGGGTTAGGGTTAGGGTTAGGGTTAGGGTTAGGGTTAGGGTTAGGGTTAGGGTTAGGGTTAGGGTTAGGGTTAGGGTTAGGGTTAGGGTTAGGGTTAGGGTTAGGGTTAGGGTTAGGGTTAGGGTTAGGGTTAGGGTTAGGGTTAGGGTTAGGGTTAGGGTTAGGGTTAGGGTTAGGGTTAGGGTTAGGGTTAGGGTTAGGGTTAGGGTTAGGGTTAGGGTTAGGGTTAGGGTTAGGGTTAGGGTTAGGGTTAGGGTTAGGGTTAGGGTTAGGGTTAGGGTTAGGGTTAGGGTTAGGGTTAGGGTTAGGGTTAGGGTTAGGGTTAGGGTTAGGGTTAGGGTTAGGGTTAGGGTTAGGGTTAGGGTTAGGGTTAGGGTTAGGGTTAGGGTTAGGGTTAGGGTTAGGGTTAGGGTTAGGGTTAGGGTTAGGGTTAGGGTTAGGGTTAGGGTTAGGGTTAGGGTTAGGGTTAGGGTTAGGGTTAGGGTTAGGGTTAGGGTTAGGGTTAGGGTTAGGGTTAGGGTTAGGGTTAGGGTTAGGGTTAGGGTTAGGGTTAGGGTTAGGGTTAGGGTTAGGGTTAGGGTTAGGGTTAGGGTTAGGGTTAGGGTTAGGGTTAGGGTTAGGGTTAGGGTTAGGGTTAGGGTTAGGGTTAGGGTTAGGGTTAGGGTTAGGGTTAGGGTTAGGGTTAGGGTTAGGGTTAGGGTTAGGGTTAGGGTTAGGGTTAGGGTTAGGGTTAGGGTTAGGGTTAGGGTTAGGGTTAGGGTTAGGGTTAGGGTTAGGGTTAGGGTTAGGGTTAGGGTTAGGGTTAGGGTTAGGGTTAGGGTTAGGGTTAGGGTTAGGGTTAGGGTTAGGGTTAGGGTTAGGGTTAGGGTTAGGGTTAGGGTTAGGGTTAGGGTTAGGGTTAGGGTTAGGGTTAGGGTTAGGGTTAGGGTTAGGGTTAGGGTTAGGGTTAGGGTTAGGGTTAGGGTTAGGGTTAGGGTTAGGGTTAGGGTTAGGGTTAGGGTTAGGGTTAGGGTTAGGGTTAGGGTTAGGGTTAGGGTTAGGGTTAGGGTTAGGGTTAGGGTTAGGGTTAGGGTTAGGGTTAGGGTTAGGGTTAGGGTTAGGGTTAGGGTTAGGGTTAGGGTTAGGGTTAGGGTTAGGGTTAGGGTTAGGGTTAGGGTTAGGGTTAGGGTTAGGGTTAGGGTTAGGGTTAGGGTTAGGGTTAGGGTTAGGGTTAGGGTTAGGGTTAGGGTTAGGGTTAGGGTTAGGGTTAGGGTTAGGGTTAGGGTTAGGGTTAGGGTTAGGGTTAGGGTTAGGGTTAGGGTTAGGGTTAGGGTTAGGGTTAGGGTTAGGGTTAGGGTTAGGGTTAGGGTTAGGGTTAGGGTTAGGGTTAGGGTTAGGGTTAGGGTTAGGGTTAGGGTTAGGGTTAGGGTTAGGGTTAGGGTTAGGGTTAGGGTTAGGGTTAGGGTTAGGGTTAGGGTTAGGGTTAGGGTTAGGGTTAGGGTTAGGGTTAGGGTTAGGGTTAGGGTTAGGGTTAGGGTTAGGGTTAGGGTTAGGGTTAGGGTTAGGGTTAGGGTTAGGGTTAGGGTTAGGGTTAGGGTTAGGGTTAGGGTTAGGGTTAGGGTTAGGGTTAGGGTTAGGGTTAGGGTTAGGGTTAGGGTTAGGGTTAGGGTTAGGGTTAGGGTTAGGGTTAGGGTTAGGGTTAGGGTTAGGGTTAGGGTTAGGGTTAGGGTTAGGGTTAGGGTTAGGGTTAGGGTTAGGGTTAGGGTTAGGGTTAGGGTTAGGGTTAGGGTTAGGGTTAGGGTTAGGGTTAGGGTTAGGGTTAGGGTTAGGGTTAGGGTTAGGGTTAGGGTTAGGGTTAGGGTTAGGGTTAGGGTTAGGGTTAGGGTTAGGGTTAGGGTTAGGGTTAGGGTTAGGGTTAGGGTTAGGGTTAGGGTTAGGGTTAGGGTTAGGGTTAGGGTTAGGGTTAGGGTTAGGGTTAGGGTTAGGGTTAGGGTTAGGGTTAGGGTTAGGGTTAGGGTTAGGGTTAGGGTTAGGGTTAGGGTTAGGGTTAGGGTTAGGGTTAGGGTTAGGGTTAGGGTTAGGGTTAGGGTTAGGGTTAGGGTTAGGGTTAGGGTTAGGGTTAGGGTTAGGGTTAGGGTTAGGGTTAGGGTTAGGGTTAGGGTTAGGGTTAGGGTTAGGGTTAGGGTTAGGGTTAGGGTTAGGGTTAGGGTTAGGGTTAGGGTTAGGGTTAGGGTTAGGGTTAGGGTTAGGGTTAGGGTTAGGGTTAGGGTTAGGGTTAGGGTTAGGGTTAGGGTTAGGGTTAGGGTTAGGGTTAGGGTTAGGGTTAGGGTTAGGGTTAGGGTTAGGGTTAGGGTTAGGGTTAGGGTTAGGGTTAGGGTTAGGGTTAGGGTTAGGGTTAGGGTTAGGGTTAGGGTTAGGGTTAGGGTTAGGGTTAGGGTTAGGGTTAGGGTTAGGGTTAGGGTTAGGGTTAGGGTTAGGGTTAGGGTTAGGGTTAGGGTTAGGGTTAGGGTTAGGGTTAGGGTTAGGGTTAGGGTTAGGGTTAGGGTTAGGGTTAGGGTTAGGGTTAGGGTTAGGGTTAGGGTTAGGGTTAGGGTTAGGGTTAGGGTTAGGGTTAGGGTTAGGGTTAGGGTTAGGGTTAGGGTTAGGGTTAGGGTTAGGGTTAGGGTTAGGGTTAGGGTTAGGGTTAGGGTTAGGGTTAGGGTTAGGGTTAGGGTTAGGGTTAGGGTTAGGGTTAGGGTTAGGGTTAGGGTTAGGGTTAGGGTTAGGGTTAGGGTTAGGGTTAGGGTTAGGGTTAGGGTTAGGGTTAGGGTTAGGGTTAGGGTTAGGGTTAGGGTTAGGGTTAGGGTTAGGGTTAGGGTTAGGGTTAGGGTTAGGGTTAGGGTTAGGGTTAGGGTTAGGGTTAGGGTTAGGGTTAGGGTTAGGGTTAGGGTTAGGGTTAGGGTTAGGGTTAGGGTTAGGGTTAGGGTTAGGGTTAGGGTTAGGGTTAGGGTTAGGGTTAGGGTTAGGGTTAGGGTTAGGGTTAGGGTTAGGGTTAGGGTTAGGGTTAGGGTTAGGGTTAGGGTTAGGGTTAGGGTTAGGGTTAGGGTTAGGGTTAGGGTTAGGGTTAGGGTTAGGGTTAGGGTTAGGGTTAGGGTTAGGGTTAGGGTTAGGGTTAGGGTTAGGGTTAGGGTTAGGGTTAGGGTTAGGGTTAGGGTTAGGGTTAGGGTTAGGGTTAGGGTTAGGGTTAGGGTTAGGGTTAGGGTTAGGGTTAGGGTTAGGGTTAGGGTTAGGGTTAGGGTTAGGGTTAGGGTTAGGGTTAGGGTTAGGGTTAGGGTTAGGGTTAGGGTTAGGGTTAGGGTTAGGGTTAGGGTTAGGGTTAGGGTTAGGGTTAGGGTTAGGGTTAGGGTTAGGGTTAGGGTTAGGGTTAGGGTTAGGGTTAGGGTTAGGGTTAGGGTTAGGGTTAGGGTTAGGGTTAGGGTTAGGGTTAGGGTTAGGGTTAGGGTTAGGGTTAGGGTTAGGGTTAGGGTTAGGGTTAGGGTTAGGGTTAGGGTTAGGGTTAGGGTTAGGGTTAGGGTTAGGGTTAGGGTTAGGGTTAGGGTTAGGGTTAGGGTTAGGGTTAGGGTTAGGGTTAGGGTTAGGGTTAGGGTTAGGGTTAGGGTTAGGGTTAGGGTTAGGGTTAGGGTTAGGGTTAGGGTTAGGGTTAGGGTTAGGGTTAGGGTTAGGGTTAGGGTTAGGGTTAGGGTTAGGGTTAGGGTTAGGGTTAGGGTTAGGGTTAGGGTTAGGGTTAGGGTTAGGGTTAGGGTTAGGGTTAGGGTTAGGGTTAGGGTTAGGGTTAGGGTTAGGGTTAGGGTTAGGGTTAGGGTTAGGGTTAGGGTTAGGGTTAGGGTTAGGGTTAGGGTTAGGGTTAGGGTTAGGGTTAGGGTTAGGGTTAGGGTTAGGGTTAGGGTTAGGGTTAGGGTTAGGGTTAGGGTTAGGGTTAGGGTTAGGGTTAGGGTTAGGGTTAGGGTTAGGGTTAGGGTTAGGGTTAGGGTTAGGGTTAGGGTTAGGGTTAGGGTTAGGGTTAGGGTTAGGGTTAGGGTTAGGGTTAGGGTTAGGGTTAGGGTTAGGGTTAGGGTTAGGGTTAGGGTTAGGGTTAGGGTTAGGGTTAGGGTTAGGGTTAGGGTTAGGGTTAGGGTTAGGGTTAGGGTTAGGGTTAGGGTTAGGGTTAGGGTTAGGGTTAGGGTTAGGGTTAGGGTTAGGGTTAGGGTTAGGGTTAGGGTTAGGGTTAGGGTTAGGGTTAGGGTTAGGGTTAGGGTTAGGGTTAGGGTTAGGGTTAGGGTTAGGGTTAGGGTTAGGGTTAGGGTTAGGGTTAGGGTTAGGGTTAGGGTTAGGGTTAGGGTTAGGGTTAGGGTTAGGGTTAGGGTTAGGGTTAGGGTTAGGGTTAGGGTTAGGGTTAGGGTTAGGGTTAGGGTTAGGGTTAGGGTTAGGGTTAGGGTTAGGGTTAGGGTTAGGGTTAGGGTTAGGGTTAGGGTTAGGGTTAGGGTTAGGGTTAGGGTTAGGGTTAGGGTTAGGGTTAGGGTTAGGGTTAGGGTTAGGGTTAGGGTTAGGGTTAGGGTTAGGGTTAGGGTTAGGGTTAGGGTTAGGGTTAGGGTTAGGGTTAGGGTTAGGGTTAGGGTTAGGGTTAGGGTTAGGGTTAGGGTTAGGGTTAGGGTTAGGGTTAGGGTTAGGGTTAGGGTTAGGGTTAGGGTTAGGGTTAGGGTTAGGGTTAGGGTTAGGGTTAGGGTTAGGGTTAGGGTTAGGGTTAGGGTTAGGGTTAGGGTTAGGGTTAGGGTTAGGGTTAGGGTTAGGGTTAGGGTTAGGGTTAGGGTTAGGGTTAGGGTTAGGGTTAGGGTTAGGGTTAGGGTTAGGGTTAGGGTTAGGGTTAGGGTTAGGGTTAGGGTTAGGGTTAGGGTTAGGGTTAGGGTTAGGGTTAGGGTTAGGGTTAGGGTTAGGGTTAGGGTTAGGGTTAGGGTTAGGGTTAGGGTTAGGGTTAGGGTTAGGGTTAGGGTTAGGGTTAGGGTTAGGGTTAGGGTTAGGGTTAGGGTTAGGGTTAGGGTTAGGGTTAGGGTTAGGGTTAGGGTTAGGGTTAGGGTTAGGGTTAGGGTTAGGGTTAGGGTTAGGGTTAGGGTTAGGGTTAGGGTTAGGGTTAGGGTTAGGGTTAGGGTTAGGGTTAGGGTTAGGGTTAGGGTTAGGGTTAGGGTTAGGGTTAGGTTAGGGTTAGGGTTAGGGTTAGGGTTAGGGTTAGGGTTAGGGTTAGGGTTAGGGTTAGGGTTAGGGTTAGGGTTAGGGTTAGGGTTAGGGTTAGGGTTAGGGTTAGGGTTAGGGTTAGGGTTAGGGTTAGGGTTAGGGTTAGGGTTAGGGTTAGGGTTAGGGTTAGGGTTAGGGGTTAGGGTTAGGGTTAGGGTTAGGGTTAGGGTTAGGGTTAGGGTTAGGGTTAGGTTAGGGTTAGGGTTAGGGTTAGGGTTAGGGTTAGGGTTAGGGTTAGGGTTAGGGTTAGGGTTAGGGTTAGGGTTAGGGTTAGGGTTAGGGTTAGGGTTAGGGTTAGGGTTAGGGTTAGGGTTAGGGTTAGGGTTAGGGTTAGGGTTAGGGTTAGGGTTAGGGTTAGGGTTAGGGTTAGGGTTAGGGTTAGGGTTAGGGTTAGGGTTAGGGTTAGGGTTAGGGTTAGGGTTAGGGTTAGGGTTAGGGTTAGGGTTAGGGTTAGGGTTAGGGTTAGGGTTAGGGTTAGGGTTAGGGTTAGGGGTTAGGGTTAGGGGTTAGGGTTAGGGTTAGGGTTAGGGTTAGGGTTAGGGTTAGGGTTAGGGTTAGGGTTAGGGTTAGGGTTAGGGTTAGGGTTAGGGTTAGGGTTAGGGTTAGGGTTAGGGTTAGGGTTAGGGTTAGGGTTAGGGTTAGGGTTAGGGTTAGGGTTAGGTGTAGGGTTAGGGGTTAGGGTTAGGGTTAGGTTAGGGTTAGGGTTAGGGTTAGGGTTAGGGTTAGGGTTAGGGTTAGGGTTAGGGTTAGGGTTAGGGTTAGGGTTAG
>NC_082389.1:23752632-23760065 GCF_031168955.1 Gadus macrocephalus | reverse complement strand
CTACCTAACCCTAGACCCTAACCCTAACCCTAACCTAACCCTAACCCTAACCCTAACCCTAACCCTAACCCTACCCTAACCCTAACCCTAACCCTAACCCTAACCCTAACCCTAACCCTAACCCTAACCCTAACCCTAACCCTAACCCTAACCCTAACCCTAACCCTAACCCTAACCCTAACCCTAACCCTAACCCTAACCCTAACCCTAACCCTAACCCTAACCCTAACCCTAACCCTAACCCTAACCCTAACCCTAACCCTAACCCTAACCCTAACCCTAACCCTAACCCTAACCCTAACCCTAACCCTAACCCTAACCCTAACCCTAACCCTAACCCTAACCCTAACCAACCCTAACCCTAACCCTAACCCTACCCTAACCCTAACCCTAACCCTAACCCTAACCCTAACCCTAACCCTAACCCTAACCCTAACCCTAACCCTAACCCTAACCCTAACCCTAACCCTAACCCTAACCCTAACCCTAACCCTAACCCTAACCCTAACCCTAACCCTAACCCTAACCCTAACCCTAACCCTAACCCTAACCCTAACCCTAACCCTAACCCTAACCCTAACCCTAACCCTAACCCTAACCCTAACCCTAACCCTAACCCTAACCCTAACCCTAACCCTAACCCTAACCCTAACCCTAACCCTAACCCTAACCCTAACCCTAACCCTAACCCTAACCCTAACCCTAACCCTAACCCTAACCCTAACCCTAACCCTAACCCTAACCCTAACCCTAACCCTAACCCTAACCCTAACCCTAACCCTAACCCTAACCCTAACCCTAACCCTAACCCTAACCCTAACCCTAACCCTAACCCTAAACCCTAACCCTACCCTAACCCTAACCCTAACCCTAACCCTAACCCTAACCCTAACCCTAACCCTAACCCTAACCCTAACCCTAACCCTAACCCTAACCCTAACCCTAACCCTAACCCTAACCCTAACCCTAACCCTAACCCTAACCCTAACCCTAACCCTAACCCCTAACCCTAACCCTAACCCTAACCCTAACCCTAACCCTAACCCTAACCCTAACCCTAACCCTAACCCTAACCCTAACCCTAACCCTAACCCTAACCCTAACCCTAACCCAACCCTAACCCTAACCCTAACCCTAACCCTAACCCTAACCCTAACCCTAACCCTAACCCTAACCCTAACCCTAACCCTAACCCTAACCCTAACCCTAACCCTAACCCTAACCCTAACCCTAACCCTAACCCTAACCCTAACCCTAACCCTAACCCTAACCCTAACCCTAACCCTAACCCTAACCCTAACCCTAACCCTAACCCTAACCCTAACCCTAACCCTAACCCTAACCCTAACCCTAACCCTAACCCTAACCCTAACCCTAACCCTAACCCTAACCCTAACCCTAACCCTAACCCTAACCCTAACCCTAACCCTAACCCTAACCCTAACCCTAACCCTAACCCTAACCCTAACCCTAACCCTAACCCTAACCCTAACCCTAACCCTAACCCTAACCCTAACCCTAACCCTAACCCTAACCCTAACCCTAACCCTAACCCTAACCCTAACCCTAACCCTAACCCTAACCCTAACCCTAACCCTAACCCTAACCCTAACCCTAACCCTAACCCTAACCCTAACCCTAACCCTAACCCTAACCCTAACCCTAACCCTAACCCTAACCCTAACCCTAACCCTAACCCTAACCCTAACCCTAACCCTAACCCTAACCCTAACCCTAACCCTAACCCTAACCCTAACCCTAACCCTAACCCTAACCCTAACCCTAACCCTAACCCTAACCCTAACCCTAACCCTAACCCTAACCCTAACCCTAACCCTAACCCTAACCCTAACCCTAACCCTAACCCTAACCCTAACCCTAACCCTAACCCTAACCCTAACCCTAACCCTAACCCTAACCCTAACCCTAACCCTAACCCTAACCCTAACCCTAACCCTAACCCTAACCCTAACCCTAACCCTAACCCTAACCCTAACCCTAACCCTAACCCTAACCCTAACCCTAACCCTAACCCTAACCCTAACCCTAACCCTAACCCTAACCCTAACCCTAACCCTAACCCTAACCCTAACCCTAACCCTAACCCTAACCCTAACCCTAACCCTAACCCTAACCCTAACCCTAACCCTAACCCTAACCCTAACCCTAACCCTAACCCTAACCCTAACCCTAACCCTAACCCTAACCCTAACCCTAACCCTAACCCTAACCCTAACCCTAACCCTAACCCTAACCCTAACCCTAACCCTAACCCTAACCCTAACCCTAACCCTAACCCTAACCCTAACCCTAACCCTAACCCTAACCCTAACCCTAACCCTAACCCTAACCCTAACCCTAACCCTAACCCTAACCCTAACCCTAACCCTAACCCTAACCCTAACCCTAACCCTAACCCTAACCCTAACCCTAACCCTAACCCTAACCCTAACCCTAACCCTAACCCTAACCCTAACCCTAACCCTAACCCTAACCCTAACCCTAACCCTAACCCTAACCCTAACCCTAACCCTAACCCTAACCCTAACCCTAACCCTAACCCTAACCCTAACCCTAACCCTAACCCTAACCCTAACCCTAACCCTAACCCTAACCCTAACCCTAACCCTAACCCTAACCCTAACCCTAACCCTAACCCTAACCCTAACCCTAACCCTAACCCTAACCCTAACCCTAACCCTAACCCTAACCCTAACCCTAACCCTAACCCTAACCCTAACCCTAACCCTAACCCTAACCCTAACCCTAACCCTAACCCTAACCCTAACCCTAACCCTAACCCTAACCCTAACCCTAACCCTAACCCTAACCCTAACCCTAACCCTAACCCTAACCCTAACCCTAACCCTAACCCTAACCCTAACCCTAACCCTAACCCTAACCCTAACCCTAACCCTAACCCTAACCCTAACCCTAACCCTAACCCTAACCCTAACCCTAACCCTAACCCTAACCCTAACCCTAACCCTAACCCTAACCCTAACCCTAACCCTAACCCTAACCCTAACCCTAACCCTAACCCTAACCCTAACCCTAACCCTAACCCTAACCCTAACCCTAACCCTAACCCTAACCCTAACCCTAACCCTAACCCTAACCCTAACCCTAACCCTAACCCTAACCCTAACCCTAACCCTAACCCTAACCCTAACCCTAACCCTAACCCTAACCCTAACCCTAACCCTAACCCTAACCCTAACCCTAACCCTAACCCTAACCCTAACCCTAACCCTAACCCTAACCCTAACCCTAACCCTAACCCTAACCCTAACCCTAACCCTAACCCTAACCCTAACCCTAACCCTAACCCTAACCCTAACCCTAACCCTAACCCTAACCCTAACCCTAACCCTAACCCTAACCCTAACCCTAACCCTAACCCTAACCCTAACCCTAACCCTAACCCTAACCCTAACCCTAACCCTAACCCTAACCCTAACCCTAACCCTAACCCTAACCCTAACCCTAACCCTAACCCTAACCCTAACCCTAACCCTAACCCTAACCCTAACCCTAACCCTAACCCTAACCCTAACCCTAACCCTAACCCTAACCCTAACCCTAACCCTAACCCTAACCCTAACCCTAACCCTAACCCTAACCCTAACCCTAACCCTAACCCTAACCCTAACCCTAACCCTAACCCTAACCCTAACCCTAACCCTAACCCTAACCCTAACCCTAACCCTAACCCTAACCCTAACCCTAACCCTAACCCTAACCCTAACCCTAACCCTAACCCTAACCCTAACCCTAACCCTAACCCTAACCCTAACCCTAACCCTAACCCTAACCCTAACCCTAACCCTAACCCTAACCCTAACCCTAACCCTAACCCTAACCCTAACCCTAACCCTAACCCTAACCCTAACCCTAACCCTAACCCTAACCCTAACCCTAACCCTAACCCTAACCCTAACCCTAACCCTAACCCTAACCCTAACCCTAACCCTAACCCTAACCCTAACCCTAACCCTAACCCTAACCCTAACCCTAACCCTAACCCTAACCCTAACCCTAACCCTAACCCTAACCCTAACCCTAACCCTAACCCTAACCCTAACCCTAACCCTAACCCTAACCCTAACCCTAACCCTAACCCTAACCCTAACCCTAACCCTAACCCTAACCCTAACCCTAACCCTAACCCTAACCCTAACCCTAACCCTAACCCTAACCCTAACCCTAACCCTAACCCTAACCCTAACCCTAACCCTAACCCTAACCCTAACCCTAACCCTAACCCTAACCCTAACCCTAACCCTAACCCTAACCCTAACCCTAACCCTAACCCTAACCCTAACCCTAACCCTAACCCTAACCCTAACCCTAACCCTAACCCTAACCCTAACCCTAACCCTAACCCTAACCCTAACCCTAACCCTAACCCTAACCCTAACCCTAACCCTAACCCTAACCCTAACCCTAACCCTAACCCTAACCCTAACCCTAACCCTAACCCTAACCCTAACCCTAACCCTAACCCTAACCCTAACCCTAACCCTAACCCTAACCCTAACCCTAACCCTAACCCTAACCCTAACCCTAACCCTAACCCTAACCCTAACCCTAACCCTAACCCTAACCCTAACCCTAACCCTAACCCTAACCCTAACCCTAACCCTAACCCTAACCCTAACCCTAACCCTAACCCTAACCCTAACCCTAACCCTAACCCTAACCCTAACCCTAACCCTAACCCTAACCCTAACCCTAACCCTAACCCTAACCCTAACCCTAACCCTAACCCTAACCCTAACCCTAACCCTAACCCTAACCCTAACCCTAACCCTAACCCTAACCCTAACCCTAACCCTAACCCTAACCCTAACCCTAACCCTAACCCTAACCCTAACCCTAACCCTAACCCTAACCCTAACCCTAACCCTAACCCTAACCCTAACCCTAACCCTAACCCTAACCCTAACCCTAACCCTAACCCTAACCCTAACCCTAACCCTAACCCTAACCCTAACCCTAACCCTAACCCTAACCCTAACCCTAACCCTAACCCTAACCCTAACCCTAACCCTAACCCTAACCCTAACCCTAACCCTAACCCTAACCCTAACCCTAACCCTAACCCTAACCCTAACCCTAACCCTAACCCTAACCCTAACCCTAACCCTAACCCTAACCCTAACCCTAACCCTAACCCTAACCCTAACCCTAACCCTAACCCTAACCCTAACCCTAACCCTAACCCTAACCCTAACCCTAACCCTAACCCTAACCCTAACCCTAACCCTAACCCTAACCCTAACCCTAACCCTAACCCTAACCCTAACCCTAACCCTAACCCTAACCCTAACCCTAACCCTAACCCTAACCCTAACCCTAACCCTAACCCTAACCCTAACCCTAACCCTAACCCTAACCCTAACCCTAACCCTAACCCTAACCCTAACCCTAACCCTAACCCTAACCCTAACCCTAACCCTAACCCTAACCCTAACCCTAACCCTAACCCTAACCCTAACCCTAACCCTAACCCTAACCCTAACCCTAACCCTAACCCTAACCCTAACCCTAACCCTAACCCTAACCCTAACCCTAACCCTAACCCTAACCCTAACCCTAACCCTAACCCTAACCCTAACCCTAACCCTAACCCTAACCCTAACCCTAACCCTAACCCTAACCCTAACCCTAACCCTAACCCTAACCCTAACCCTAACCCTAACCCTAACCCTAACCCTAACCCTAACCCTAACCCTAACCCTAACCCTAACCCTAACCCTAACCCTAACCCTAACCCTAACCCTAACCCTAACCCTAACCCTAACCCTAACCCTAACCCTAACCCTAACCCTAACCCTAACCCTAACCCTAACCCTAACCCTAACCCTAACCCTAACCCTAACCCTAACCCTAACCCTAACCCTAACCCTAACCCTAACCCTAACCCTAACCCTAACCCTAACCCTAACCCTAACCCTAACCCTAACCCTAACCCTAACCCTAACCCTAACCCTAACCCTAACCCTAACCCTAACCCTAACCCTAACCCTAACCCTAACCCTAACCCTAACCCTAACCCTAACCCTAACCCTAACCCTAACCCTAACCCTAACCCTAACCCTAACCCTAACCCTAACCCTAACCCTAACCCTAACCCTAACCCTAACCCTAACCCTAACCCTAACCCTAACCCTAACCCTAACCCTAACCCTAACCCTAACCCTAACCCTAACCCTAACCCTAACCCTAACCCTAACCCTAACCCTAACCCTAACCCTAACCCTAACCCTAACCCTAACCCTAACCCTAACCCTAACCCTAACCCTAACCCTAACCCTAACCCTAACCCTAACCCTAACCCTAACCCTAACCCTAACCCTAACCCTAACCCTAACCCTAACCCTAACCCTAACCCTAACCCTAACCCTAACCCTAACCCTAACCCTAACCCTAACCCTAACCCTAACCCTAACCCTAACCCTAACCCTAACCCTAACCCTAACCCTAACCCTAACCCTAACCCTAACCCTAACCCTAACCCTAACCCTAACCCTAACCCTAACCCTAACCCTAACCCTAACCCTAACCCTAACCCTAACCCTAACCCTAACCCTAACCCTAACCCTAACCCTAACCCTAACCCTAACCCTAACCCTAACCCTAACCCTAACCCTAACCCTAACCCTAACCCTAACCCTAACCCTAACCCTAACCCTAACCCTAACCCTAACCCTAACCCTAACCCTAACCCTAACCCTAACCCTAACCCTAACCCTAACCCTAACCCTAACCCTAACCCTAACCCTAACCCTAACCCTAACCCTAACCCTAACCCTAACCCTAACCCTAACCCTAACCCTAACCCTAACCCTAACCCTAACCCTAACCCTAACCCTAACCCTAACCCTAACCCTAACCCTAACCCTAACCCTAACCCTAACCCTAACCCTAACCCTAACCCTAACCCTAACCCTAACCCTAACCCTAACCCTAACCCTAACCCTAACCCTAACCCTAACCCTAACCCTAACCCTAACCCTAACCCTAACCCTAACCCTAACCCTAACCCTAACCCTAACCCTAACCCTAACCCTAACCCTAACCCTAACCCTAACCCTAACCCTAACCCTAACCCTAACCCTAACCCTAACCCTAACCCTAACCCTAACCCTAACCCTAACCCTAACCCTAACCCTAACCCTAACCCTAACCCTAACCCTAACCCTAACCCTAACCCTAACCCTAACCCTAACCCCTAACCCTAACCCTAACCCTAACCCTAACCCTAACCCTAACCCTAACGACGTGGGGAGATTCATGAGTTGTTTCAATTTACCTAACCCTAACCCTAACCGCCTCTCCATGCATCCCGCCATCTTAAAAAAGAAAAAAAAATTAAAAAAAAAAAAAAAAAAAAATTAAAAAAAAAAAAAAAAAATGAAATTTCAAAT
>NC_082389.1:23682632-23725132 GCF_031168955.1 Gadus macrocephalus | reverse complement strand
CCAGGTGCCCAAAATTTGGCACAAAGGTCCGCCTCATTAATACCTACCAACCACAGGAACCTTGTTCCCACGCCCCTCCCTCAGCTCCCGTGAGGTCGATTAAAGCTGTTTTCCCATGTTAAAAAAAGTTGCCACTAGGGGCGCCACATTTCTAGGGGATGAAGAGGGGACCAAGGGCTACCACTGGCACTATCCCAAATTCCCACGCCCCTCTTAAAAAAAAAAACGCTTCACTTTGAAGTTTTAAAATTGAAATTGCAGTACCCAAAAAAAACGCCAGGGGCGCCACATTTTTTCAGCAAGTCCGCTGGGCCTAGACCTATCCATGGGTGGTCGCCGAATTCCCACGCCCCTCTGTATGCTCGAACTAGCTCAAAAAAACCGTTTTTCAAAAGTGGTAAGATGCTCTTAACCTAACCTAACCCTAACCCTAACCCTAACCCTAACCCTAACCCTAACCCTAACCCTAACCTATCCATGGGTGGTCGCCGAATTCCCATGCACCGCTGCGTTCTCGAACTAGCTCAAAAATGCCGTTTTTCAAAAGTGGTAGATGGCTCTTAACCTAACCCTAACCCTAACCCTAACCCTAACCCTAACCCTAACCCTTCCCTAACCCTAACCCTAACCTCTACCCCTTCCCTAACCCTAACCCTTCCACTTCCCCTCATCCTAACCCCAACCCCAACCCCCTCCACACACCTAATCCCAACCCTCCCCCTTCCCCTAACCCTAACCCTTCCCCTTCCCCTAACCCCAACCCCAACCCCCTCCACACATCTAACCCTAACACACAGATTCCCCCCACTATCATCCTACCCTTCGTCACCACCTTCTCCCACAGAACCCTCTCCATACACCGCAGCATCAAATCCCACTTCACCACCACACAGCAACAACACACACCACTCCAACCATACAAAATCATCTCCGCATACAGGAAAAACAAAAATCTCAAGGATCTCCTGGTCACCTCCACCTTCTCCCGCAAACCCACACAACCACCACCGTCTATTACACATTTTTTCAAACCACACAAATCCATCACAAACCCACACAGCCACACCACTCTACCCATTCTTCACCCCCCATGTATTGATTCCCCCAACACGGTTTACATAATAACATGCACACACTGTCACAAACATTACATCGGGGAAACAAAACACACTATGGTCATCCGTTTAAGACAACACCTTCACAACATCAAACTCCAGCACCTACAAACCACACTGGTCAGACACTTTGCAGAGCACTCCGTCACTCACCTCACCATCGCCGGATTGGAGTCTGACCCCAGATGGACCACCCCACAACGCAGACGCATGGAGCACCGATGGATCACCCGCTTACATACACTTGCACCCACAGGTCTCAATGAGAAATCGTGAACCCCAGCATACATCCACCACAACCAGCATACACACATCTCCCATTACACTTTTACTACACCCACCTACACAACTGTTTTGTACACATCCACCCCTTGTCATCCATTACACTCCCAACACTAAGTATCCATGCCACATTCATCTTACAGATCCATCATACACCCACTACACATCTATCATTCATAATACACCTGTTACACACTCATTACATACTCATTACACACTCATTACAACCACCACGAACACTCCCAAACCATCACACACCCACACTATAACCACTACCATTACACATTCACCACATTCCCCTCCTTCACATTATCTATCATCCGCACACATCACACACAAGTTACACCTATTACACCTCTTACACATTCATTATTCACAACACACCTATTACACATTCACCAGTTTTTACACATGCATTACACCCACTCCTTATTTACTACACACACAATCAACAGATGCACATTTATTATACATCCATTCCACACATACAATCACTAGGTGCCTCCTCTTACACGGTCATCCTAAAACTAGTTACATTCACCACACATTTCACCCACACCTAGACCACACCTCACACACGGTACAATAGGCCAGCTGCAACTGCGACCACACAGTCTACCCCAACCATTACCCTATCACCTAACCCTAACCCTCACTCACCCCAAACTTTCTTTCTGTTGCTCGATTGCCGTTTTCGGCTGCATACTTTATAATCTGCAGTTTAAATTGTGCAGTATAGCTTTTTCTTTTTGGCGGCATTTTATTTTGTGTTCTCTTTTGTTTTGTCTACGGTCTAGTTTATTTATAATTTATTCGGTGGTGCAGTAGGCTTGCAGCGTTCAGTTGTAGGCCTAATGAATGACGGTGCCATCTTGCGGCCGAAGATTATGTACGCACAATTTTGGCATATAAGTCGCTTCGAAATATAAGTCGCAGGGCAAGCCAAACTACAAAAAGACCGCGACTTATAGTCCGGAAAATACGGTATGTATATATATATATGTATATAAATATATATAACAAAACTCATCTAGCTCTCACATTGATGTTTGATATTTTCAGGGTTACTGAGGTTACGGACAATAACCTTGTGCAGCTGGAGACCTTGGATGGAAAGCCATTGAAGACCAGGACACCCTATGCTTCAGTGAAGCCTGTGCAGAGAAGTATGTTAATTGAATTATTAAAATCTAGACTATAGACTATACTGAGAAGTGATTATGAAGCTTTTTGATAAGGTGCTTCTTTCCCCTTTAGGATCCCAGGCTGCCTGGCCCACCAAGGAGACTGTGTCCAATCTATCTGAGACTGAGTCAGCAGATTCAGAGTTGGAGGAGGACCCACTAGAGGTAAATATTTCAGTCAGTCTTAATTTCACTTAATAAATACTTTGGTTGCTCTATTAAATGCTCACATTGTTGCTAAATGAGTGAGATGTTTGTTTTTTTGGTTTCAGGACTTGGATGTTGTCATCACTAGTGTCCAGCCAGGCCGGGCTTATCGAGCTTCACTGAGCAAAAGGGTGGAGGACTTCAGGGCCATGCTCAGCAACCCAAGTACTTGGTTGGATGACCATGCTATGGACCATGCTCAGGCCCTGCTTAAGGCTAAGTACCCCAACGTCAACGGGCTCTACGCCACCACCTCCCTAGCCTTGCTGTCCACTTTGCCCGAGCCAGCACAAGGGTTTGTACAGATTCTCAATGTTACTGCAAATCACTGGGTTACGGTAAGTGACATTGGCTGCCAGGGAGGTTCAGTAAACATTTTTGACTCCCTAGGACACACCAGGACAGAGGTCTTCATTGAACAGGTCACAGGTCTGCTTGCTTTTCCAGGGAAGAGTGTCCGACTGCAGTGGCCTGACATACAACAGCAGGCAGGTGGATCAGATTGTGGACTGTTTGCTATTGCCAACAGTTTTGCTCTCTGCAGCGGTGAGGGTCCCACCACAGTCCAATACCATCAAGGACAAATGCGCAGTCACCTCTTTTCCTGTTTTCAGGCTGGAGAAGTGCAACTCTTCCCTAGAGCCATGAGGTCCCCCACTGCCGAGCCATTCGCCATTGATGTGGATGTGCACTGCCTCTGCAGACGGACCATCGGGCAAGGAAAAGCACCTCTGGTCCCATGTGATAGGCCCTTTCACCAGTCCTGTCTTTCCCATGTACAGAATATTTCTGAATACATTTGTCCAAATTGTCAAATCATATTCTAACTATTCTGCTCAGTTTTTTTCCTTTGTAGGACTGGTAGGTTAGGTATGCTGGAGAGTTATTTGGTTCTTGTTAATATTCAGATTTTCCTTAATAGTTCTACTGTCAATATTGCTGTTCGTATGTTATGGATATTGTATATATTTAATGCATCTTCTAAACAGTATAATATAGCCTGATAAATGATTAATTTCTGGGATCAATAATATATGTTCAACGCTTTTGCTATTTTTGATTGTACAGCACTTTGGTCAACCGTTGTTGTTTTTACATGTGTTCTATAAATACATTTGAGTTTCTCTAAAGGTCTGTACCTTGACGTCGGTGAGTGGGCTTACTACTAAAACAGACCTTTTTTCCATGCCATTTCTGTTTTCATTGTGGATTTTTTTCCTTCTTTGTCTATCCTTATCTCAAAGACATCGTGACAGGAAGAGTTTACCATGCAGGGGCCAAAGAAAACCAGGGACATTAAGAATCAGCATCTTCTGGAAGTGTGGTGCATCAACCTGAACCTGGAACAAGCTAGACCTGTCACTCAGCGCTTATAAATGACATGCATCAAGAAACTGCATTATCACCTTTTTCATTTTATATTGAAGCATGATCATTACATATAAGATTGTTGTCAATGTTAGTTGTATATCTGAGGCAAATAATTAAATGTTATTCATATGTGGCCTGTGGTTTTTTTGTTTTCATTTTCAACTTTACCTTACTCAAATTAATGGTAAGATTAAGCCCAAAAACCCACTATATCAAGGATATTATTTTAAGTTATCTACTTTTTTATACATACATTATAAACGTATATATTTATATTATCAATGTATGTATCTATTTCTCTAAACAGTAATAGCTAAATGTTATAGGGATAACGTGAAAAAAACAAAACAGTTACTAAAAGCCTGCTCACCTATCTACCCATCTATCTATCTATCTATCTATCTATCTATCTATCTATTATCTGAATTAAATTGCGGTAATTGAATTAACACCAGCTAGCTAGACTATGATACACTTAAAACACTCAGTTTTCTAGCTAAATTCGATTAAACAATTAAATACAATACAAATATAAAGTAAAAAACAAGTGTTATCTAGCGATCCGTTATCTGTATTATGTTATTTGGTGTTCGGCAACATGAGCGCGAATGGTTTTTGAAACCTGCTTTAAACACTCAGTTAACTAGCTAAATTTGATTAAACAATTCAATATAATACAAATATAAAGTAAAAACAAGTGTTATCTAGCGATCCGTTATCTGTATTATGTTATTTGGTGTTCGGCAACATGAGCGCGAATGGTTTTTGAAACCTGCTTTAAAGGCACCCAGTGCAACTTTATGTAAACATTCAATGAAAAATAAACATTCAATTTCTAGTCTTTTTTACACGTAGTAAGTTTCAATAACTCCATACCATTACATATCGACATTCAAGGAGCAAAGATGAGACGTCGTTGTGTGGTGAGAACTGATAGAAAATCGTAAACAACAACAATCGCCGGTTGGGAGAAGCCATTTTTCCATTGACTGGAAGCCTGCTTTATTTATTGTAGGTTACAAAAAATAAAGAAAATGGCGGCATTGTTGTTATCGATTTTGTATCAGTTCTCACCACACAACGACGTCTCATCTTTGCTGCTTAAATGTCGGTATGTAATGGTATGGAGTTATTGAAACTTACTACGTGTAAAAAAGACTAGAAATTGAATGTTTATTTTTAAGCCTCGAAAGTTGCACTGGGTGCCTTTAAACACTCAGTTTACTAGCTAAATTCGATTAAACAATTCAATACAATACAAATATAAAGTAAAAACAAGTGTTATCTAGCGATCCGTTATCTGTATTATGTTAATTCGTCTTTGGAAACATGAGCCGAATGTTTTTTGAAACCTGCCCGGCAACGGACAAACCTTACGTAATCAGTTGTCAAGTTGTCAACAACTGATGACGTAGGCCGGTACAATTTTCGCCCCCGGTACAATTTTTACGTGACACCGCCACTGGTCTGTGGAACTCACTGATTGAAACGTTGACATTGGTTGTAACAAAGGCTGCCCTACAGCACTACGAAGCAATGAGCAGCCGCCTTTGTCAAAAGTAGACTGATCATTGTTGGCCACGTACACTATTCCATCCATGACAGTAAGCACAAGAATACACTTCAAAGTACTTTAATGACAAGTGTCACATTTTGCAATATGCTGATCAGCTGCTTAAACCACAAATTAAGTGTTTGATCCATGGATTTGGACCTAGAGAAAGGACACTGTTAGAATCAGGTGACTCAGATGAAAGCATTATTAGATTGAAGCAAGTCAGCAATATGGAACGGTAGGTTTAAAATTATTTGTCAGAATCCTCATTAGTTGCATCTTGACCACATGCAACATGTCTTTATTGAATACTCACAGCAAACACAACTTCACGTTTGATCTTTGTAATGTTTACTTCAGGTTCCAGAACAAGTTAATTCAAAATGCATACGTTTTATACTCTACAAACTTTGGGACCTATCTCCGTCCTCAATTTTTCACCTAGACAAATTTGTAAATATTCAGAATAGCTTGGAATCACTTGCTTCTTTTCAGAATTTAATATTTTATACCTGAGACATTCTACTTTTTGAAATATCTTAACATGGGAGTCAATGGGAGGACAGCAGAGCCGTCCTCTGGCACTTCAAACTGTTTAAGACGTAACTAAATCAAACAAATCTACACACTTGTATCTTCAATAATATCCAATCGTAATTTCGATATCATTTCAACTTTATTCAGGATCGGTTTGTTTCATACCGGCTTCGTTTTCAGTTGGTCTCATTGATTTACGTTGACGCTGGAGCATGATGACGTTGAGCAGTGTTACCAGATTGGGTGTTTTCCCCCCCACTCTTGAGCTACTTTTAATTACGCACCGGCTCACCATTTTCTTAGACAGTGCAGGGCAATATATTTGACATTTCAGATTCTTCAGTTCAATTAATTGTACATTTTTTGCAATGCTTTGCACTTTTCATTCAGCGGGCACTTTTTTTCCCAACCAGTTACTTTTTCTTAATGGTATGCATATTTACATTGTTTACTCCATTTAGACTTTTGTTCAAATCCCTTTACTCGATTTAAGCCATTTAACGTTTCTTAATGGCTCACTTAAGAAATACAATACTCTTTTTCTGCAGGAAATGCATTTTCTAGTATTTAGAACACTGCCCGCTAGGGTGAGCAGGCATGTTTTTATGAAGCAACAGAGTAATATGGAACGGTAGGATTATAGTCATTAATCATTTGTGCATAGTACAACCAGTTAATCACCAATAAATGTAATTTGACATCCACCTTAACGACCAAGCATGACAAATTAAGTTGTGGTAACCATCATTTATTATTGCGTTAAACAGCACTGGTTCTGCTGTAAAGATATGGTTTGTCCCAGAGATCTACAGCCGCTGGTCAAGGATCAGGGTGTCATCCAGCACTGGGCATTATCCTCTTTAAGATCGGCTCCAGGCTGCTGTGGACTCCTGGCCACTCAGCGCATCACCACACAGGAACACCGCTGCTGCTGGGACCAGCGTCTACTTTGATCTTTGCCTCATCTTCCTCCTCTTACGCTTCAGTCTGTTGAAACAAAGAATAGGGATAAGAGACTAAGACACAAGTTGCAACGGCTGGGGAGCAGCAGGGGAACAGGGATGGGAGATTGAGACAAGGTGGAATGGCTGGGGGAGCAGCAGAGGGAATATTACTCAATAGCACGAGTCGGGAGGCAGAAGTCTGGGTAGAATGACTGGGCTTTACTAGTCGATAGGTCGGTACACAGGAAATCAGTTGGAGATCAGGCAGACATCTGGAAGGGAGATGGGAAAGTCGTAGTCGGGAGCAAATGGGCAGGAATCAGAAAACCAGGAACCGTAAATATCACTCGGAAAATGCTGGGACGCTTGAACAAAGACGAACGGGCACAGAGGAAGGGAAACACGCTGCCTAATTCCACTAGGAGAGGAATGTTAAAGGAAGGTGAAAACAATTAAGGTGAGTGAGGACAATCAGCGATGTCAGAAACTTAGGGACGGAGTGAAATAGTCAATGAATGGGTGAGATGCGACGCAAGGTCCCAGATGAGTGGTCCTGCCCTTAACGTATTACACATTTACCTGCAAGCCCCAACGTTTAAGAGTAGCACTTGAAGCCTTACTCAGTAGGGACATCTCCAACAGGCAGGTGTCACTCAGCACTAGTTATGAGTGCTCCGGTCATACCAGGGACAAGAATACTGTACACTGGTTTCTACTATACACGTCCTTCAGTTATATTTAGCAGACGTTTCTATCCAAAGAGAATTACAACAAGTACATTTGTCAGAAGGATAAACAATCATATATCTCCATTGTTACAGTATGGATGCCCATAGAACCAAGTACCAAGCATTTGCAATCGCTAGGTTAACCCATTCCCTGAGATAGCTAGGATAAGATCTTACACATTGCCAAGTACTGTTGCCAAGTGCAAGAACGTACAACATACAGTAAGTGTAAGAGGGTCTAGTTGAACTATCCTGGTACAGACCTTTACATGTCCTAGTGACATTAACAATAAGGTCTGGCTTTATGCACAGCGATCAGTAGATTGCTCACACTAAACTGAAAACAGTTTACGTCAATCATGCAAAGACCCAACTGTAGAACAACCAGCCACTCAATAGTCAGCAACATCGGACAACATTGATGCTAGCCCTTATGGATGCTAGCCCTCTGATATTACATGCCTAGACATGCGCTTCACAGGATGCGGCGAAACCGGAATCAATAGACACTGTTCAGGAAGAACACTAATGTTGCTGTGGCTGAGCACACTTTATATAAACGGAGCAAACTGTTGGAATCCAAGAGTTTATTGAAACCCATTGACGGTTTCTCACATCAAGATTCAAGATGAGTGGTTTTGGTTTATAGGATATTAGTCAGTGTCAAAACTTTCTTACCTACGCATACGCTTCTTCTTCCACTGAAAAAGAAAAATACACGTCATCATCAACACCCCCCAGTGACACATTTTACATTTGGCAGATGGCAGATTATTTGATCCAAAAAGACCTACTAATCTAACATAATTGTTGGCTTCTTGTAACTGACATTAATACCACAAACAGGGGAAAGAGTCAAAGATCTGCCCAAGTATCAATAATGTAAACTACAGGCCGAGTATGAAGTAAAAATAAAGAACCATTTCAGGTAAAACACAAAATAATGCATTCCTTTGGATGGCTTACCTTGCCTCTCATGGTGTGGTAGGTCTGAGGAAGGAAGACGAACACATTATTAGAGACTGCAGACAATTGTTATGTCTGGAGGATTGAGTCTGATTCTGTTGAGGACCTGGAGACATTTGGTCACGTACCTCTGAGCGATGAGAGCAGCAGAAAGAAGAAGTCAGAGAGGGAAAGGGCACTATTTATAGAGGAGACGGTCGCCCTGTTCTGATGGCTGGTTCAACCTGTTGATCACTGATTGGTCAACGAGCAACAGGTGTGCAGCCTGCCCTAGCCTTAGGCTGTTTCCCAATGTCAAGGAAGCATGCTCAACGGCCGCCCTTTTAAGGACGCTACGTCATAGAACGCCGACAAGCACTGTTCCAATGTTGAGGACACTCGAAAGCCGCGCCATTTTTGCGTCCTTTGTTTTTGAGAATTCCGAGATTTTTCAAGGATGCATCGCTGCATCCTAGACGAGCCAAAACTACCCACAATCCTCTGCGTTCACTGGGTGGGTTCTTGAAAATGGCAGAGCAGTACACGTTCAAACAAAGTGAAGTTATATTCGTTTTCAGAAATATTTTGTGCCGTATTGCTTTTTATAGATTCATCATGTTAATGCAAATAATCAAGCCTAAAGACCTGTGCCACTTTTCAAACGTTTTTGCAACTTAATGATACGTTAATATATTTTGCATGGACGTAGCTGGTGTTAAACACCACTGTCACCAATGTAAATTTACTCGCTCACAAGATTACATTATTTATGTATACCTATTTATGTTTGTGTTGAATCGTTTTTTTTTAGGGTCAGCCCAGCAAACGGAGGCTTTTGTGCGCCTTAGGGTGGCGCACAAACATTTGTTTACCGGTGGAAGGGATAGTGCCACTATCCAATGTTGTACAATTAATGCACAACCGATCATTTGCAATGTTTGTAATTTTTAATGAACGTATTTAATTGTATTTTATATGATATACTTATGTGTTTAAAGCACTGGTAGATTGTAGGCATATATTAATGAATGAATCAGATCAGTTAAATAATATATCCAAATAAATACACTTTTATCATCTCTTTCTTTGTCTTTTTCCCCCTGCATAATAGTAATCAACCGTACTGTAAATGTGATGCATGAATTAAGTTCTCAGACATTTTCACTTAGTTTTATAAAAATTGAATGGATTTTCCTTTTAATAAAGACAATTCGATCAACCACAACAAAGCTTTTGTGACTTCCCCAAAAAGGCTCCATGCGAAGGAGACATGACCGCATTCATAACAGACAAAAGTCAAATAAATATCGATCAGCTTGATTGCTGCCATGTTTTATTCATAAGCGCACATGTACAAGCGGACACGCAGTATTAAAAAGCGGAAGCGGAAGCGCTTCCACACTACCAAGTCGTTCCCAAAGTCCGACGTTACAAACGCTAGGAAGCACTCGATCTAGCACTCTAGTCTCATCTCCATAGGACGCGACTAGCAAGGACGCGTCCTAGCAAGGCTGCAGCCTTCACTTTGGGAAACAGCCCTAGAGTCCATTCTGTCTGACTCTTAAGGTCTCTCTCTCTCGCTGTGTTCGAAATCGTTCCCTATCACGGATATAGTGCACTATATAGGGTGCTCGCCATTTTGTAGTGGTGTTCGAATTCTCAGTGGTTAATTTCATGCACAATATAGTGCACTTAAAATACCCAAAATTTGAGTGTACGATGTACCCTACATGTTACTCCCGTATACCACAATGCAATGCGGTCGTGTTTTTCCGGAGAAGAAGAAGCTGAATGAACAAATACATTTAATGACGGAGTCACCGGTTTTCGTTTAGAAACGTCAACAATCTATTTGGGATTTAACATAGAAAATGTAACATTCAAAATTAATTAAAAAAAACCTTGATCAAGGAATTGTAACAGTTAACATCAATACAACCTCCAGCTTTCCTCGTGAGTGCCCGTTTGTTTACATGATGTGGGCGCATCTGTCTGCGTCACACAAATACCCGGCGCATTTACTGACGCAAATTACGTTTAGAAATGTTCAGCGTAGTGTCCGAATTCTCGTTTGTTCGTTCCCTATTTAGTGCACTATATCGTGAACACTATATAGGGAATGGTGAACGAGTGAATAGGGAACGATTTTGAACACAGCTTCTTTCTCTCTCCAACTCTCTCTCTTCCTCTCTCACCCTAGGGTTACATGCCTGTATGTCATCAACATTGGACAACGCACTCCCTTGGTCATATACTTGACCTTTGCACTGTACTTCGAACCTTGATTAGTGGGTTAGCAAGGTATGTTGCGCTCAAAGCCTGGGTTAGCTTGAAACACGAAAGTCGATCTCTTTTAGCGTCGCTGTCACCATAAGTCACCATGGTGACTTATGCTGTCAACAAAACCTTGTGGGAGAAGGTTTTCAGCTAAGAATATCCGGTTAGATCGGCATGCGCAGCTACCTAGTCCCTACTTTGACAATGTTATCACCTTTTGTAGGTGTTCCCGTGGAACTCGGAGACCGTATTGTAAAGGTTTTTTCCGACACAGGGTCTTTCGGGACAGATCTCTTGGCATTGCCTGTCAGCTGTCATGGCGGCGCGTGCGCAACGTGCGGCTTGGCGTCTCTCCAGTTTTAGCGAACTAATGTTTATTTACCTGACTATCCTACTTGTTTTCACTCGAAACACTCGAGCGATCCGAAAATACAACAGAAACTCACTATTGGATATTCATCAAAGCTGCAAAAACCTAGTTTTGGATTACCCGTTCAACTTCGATCAGCTCCCTCCGGAGCTGATCAGATCACCGCGACCAGATGGACAATTCTTGCCGACTGGAAAGACTCGTAGACGGAGACGCGACCGCAGGCAGAGACGGGGTAAGCGAGGTCGAGTGCGTGCAAAGCTAAGGCTAAACCCGCACCGAACTGCGCTGCCCAGTATCTTCCTTGCCAACGTGCGTTCTTTATTCAACAAGCTGGACGAACTCAAGATATGGACCCTCACACAGAAAATCCTTATGGACTGTAATGTCATGTTTTTCACTGAAACTTGGCTTAACAATGACATCCCAACAAGCGCGGTGGAACTAGAAGGACGCTCTGTAGAGACAGGACTGTAGAGACTACGGGTAAGAGCAGAGGAGGCGGTTTATGTATTTATGTAAACAAAACTTGGTGCATGGACTGCGTCACTGTTAGTGCCCATTGCTCTGCTGATCTGGAGTATTTAATTGTGAGATGCAGGCCCTTCTACCTTCCACGTGAGTTCAGCTGCATTGTCGCTATTGCTGTGTATGTTCCACCTGATGCCAACAGTAAAGCGGCAATGAAGGAACTTTCCATTGCCATTAATAAGCTTCAGACTAAACATCCAGATGGGGCTTTTATTGTCACTGGAGACTTTAACCATTGCAACCTGAGAACAGTCCACCCTAAATTTCACCAAAATATTACTTGCTTCAAAAGAGGCAGTAAAACTCTAGACCACTGTTATACTAATGTTGCTGCTGCCTACAAAGTCACACCCCTCCCCCACCTTGGTCAGTCTGATCACATTTCTCTGTTTCTCACGCCAAAATACTCCCCTCTCATTAAACGTGTGAAACCAACAACAAAGACCGTTAAGGTCTGGAAGGAAGATGCAGATCCCACTCTACGAGAACAATTTCAACACACTAACTGGAAAGGTTTTTTCGCTGATGCCACCAAGGACTCTCATACCAACATTCACACAGTAGCCAAATCTGTCATGGATTACCTCAACGTGTGTGCAGACGGAGTGACTACACACAAAACAGTGAAACTATTCCCTAACCAGAAACCCTGGATGAACAAGGAAGTTCGCCTTCTCCTCAAGGCCAGTGATGCAGCCTTCAGGTCGGGAGACCAGGAGGCCTACAGCTCTACCAGAGCAAATCTGAGGAATGGAATATCCAGGGCCAAACACAACTACAAGCAAAGGATTGAAGAGCACTTCAACTCCTCCGACCCCCGGCATATGTGGCAAGGCCTACATACACTCACCAACAAATCCCCATGCAACTCTCCCCCACCCTCCTCCACTTCCCTCCCAGATGAGCTGAACCACTTCTATGCTCGTTTTGATCAGGAGAACAAGGAGGCAGCCTTCAAGTCAGCTGTTTCACCAGACGAGGACACACTCCAATTCTCCACCTCAGATGTCTGCGACATCCTGACCAGGGTGAATGCTCGGAAAGCTGCTGGCCCTGATGGAGTCCCCGGACGTGTGCCGGTGTCTTCACTGACATATTCAACATGTCACTACCCACCTGGATAGCCCCAAAACATATGTTAGAATGCTGTTTATTGACTTTAGTTCCGCATTCAACACTGTGATCCCCTCCAAGCTGATCTCCAAGCTCAGCCAGCTTGGCATCAGCAACTCACTGTGCAACTGGATTATGGACTTCCTTACTAACAGACCCCAGGCTGTTAAATTGGGGAGTCTCTACTCCTCCACTATCACCCTTAACACTGGCGTGCCGCAGGGTTGTGTGTTGAGCCCTCTGCTCTACTCTCTCTTCACCCACGACTGCGCCCCTGTTTATGGCTCCAACGCCATAATCAAGTTTGCAGATGACACCACTGTGGTGGGCCTGATCAGAGATGAGGATGAAACAGCATATAGGGATGAGGTTCAACATCTAACTACGTGGTGTAAAAACAATAACCTGGAACTCAACACCAAGAAGACCAAGGAGATTATTGTGGACTTCAGGAGAACCAGGAGCAGGGCACACACCCCCCTCCATATCAGCGGTGCTGAGGCGGAGCGTGTGTCTAGCTTCAAGTTCCTTGGGGTCCACATCACAGAAAATCTTTCTTGGTCCCTCAACTCCTCCAGTCTGGTGAAGAAGGCGCATCAGCGCCTTCACTTCCTACAGACCCTCAAGAAAGCAAAGCTCTGCCCTAGGATTCTATCAGACTTCTACCACTGTACCACTGAGAGCATACTTACAAATTGCCTCTCTGTATGGTACGGCAAATGCAACGCTGCCGACCGCAAGTCACTACAAAGAGTAGTCAACTCTCCCCAGAGGACTATTGGCTGTCCACTCCCCCCCATTCACAACATATACCATGGCCGCTGCTTAAACAAAGCCAAATCCATTGTCAAGGATAACACCCACCCAAACCATGGACTTTTCACCCTTCTCCCATCTGGCAAGCGATACAGGAGCCTGTGCTCCCGCACCAGCAGGCACAAGAATAGTTTCTTTCCAGAGGCTGTAACACTGCTGAACAAACCCCCACCCCCTGTATAGCACTGGACTTTTAAATGGTTACCTGCATAGCTGTTGCATCTCACTTTATGCAATGTTCAACCTTTTTACATTTTACTGCCTTGCACTGTATAACTGTCGACACCCATTACTGCACTGAACTGCACTGTCTAGCACTGCACTTTTTAAACGGCTAACTTTTTGGTATTTAAATGCTTCTTTTGCACTTCTGGTTGGATGTCAACTGCATTTCATTAGTTTTGTATCTATACTCTGCTAGTGACAATAAAGTTTAATCAAATCAAATCAAAAATCAAATATTCTTTATGATAGATACAGGTTATCATAAGTGACAATTGTGCCAAATTAACAATCTTTTTGAAAACTGTAGACATTTTAAACTGAAATCCCAAAACATCAGTAGACCTAGCACAAATTTAAATCTTCCAAGAATCAAAATGTAAATGCTGCAAAAAGAATACAGGAAAAACTAAAGTTGCATGAGTGCATGTCAAAAGTCAAGCGCATTCACAGAACAAACATGGTCCATGGCTCATTCAGCAGCTCTATATAGTTTAAGAGAAAACAGCAAATCCGAGGCACATTTGCATGAGCTCCAGAAAAAACATTTCTTTGAAAATACAGTAGACATGCTGGATGTGACAACTGCAAGAACAAGAACAAAGAACAGCAGGGGAGTTGCATGTCAACAGTCCAGAATCAAGTCAATGAGCAAAAAGATCAAAGGACAACAGCTCAGTCGTAGAGTCTGTTTTTGAGAACTTTTGCTTTCTTTGAGAGCGTGGTGCTGTCCAGCTCCATCACAACTTTCTGGAGCACTTCAAACGTGAACTTTAGCTCAGGAGGGGAGTTGAAGTTCAATACATACATGAGGCCAAACAATAGGGCAGCAGCTAATGCAGCGTTGTCCAGTCCTTGCATTATCTGCAGGCCTTCCAGGACAATCCCAATGTCCTCAGGTCGACTGGTTGCATAATTTTTCAAATATTCCCACTGAGGTGACCTCAATCGATTCTTTGATGACGGCTTCGTCCTCTGTCTGCACAGCGAAAACACAAATAGATCGAAGTGAGAAAAAACAAAAATCATATTTACAATGGAATTATAATGAATGTGTGTTATTTAAAAAATTTGGTCATTTTAAATAATTTAAGCCAGTCTGTCTGAGCCTCTCCTTTTCTCCCTATTAGACTTAAATGCAGACTGTACATGTTTCAAATTAAAAGCCCTATATAGTGTTGTGCCGACAAAACACGAGAGAGATTCATTTTATAGTTACGTTTTACCTTGGATAAAGCACTCACCTGTATGTCATGTAATGGAAGCAACAATCAAACTAACCTGACCTTAAGGTGGAGCAACCAATATAAATGTTACTAAACACAACTGAAGTGTGTTGCATAATTTGCATCAGTACAATAGCCTAAAATAATTTCACAAGCCACGAACTCCCCGACAAGATTTGCTGGGTCTTCGTTGAGGTAAGCACACAGCCCCTTGAGAACACATTCCCGCCTTGTATCAAGGTCATCATCCTCGGTCAAGGGGATTAGAAGAGAAAGACATTTGTTTGGAATCCCTTTTCCTCTATCAAATTTCTCTATCAATTGAGTATTTTATTTCCCAAAATGTCATTCGTACTTGAGTCATGGGTGCCAACGTTCTCTCAAGATGCTTGCCTAACTGTCCCCCTCATTTTTGGAATAGCTTTAGAAGTTTGTCGGATAATATATCTATCTGCGAGAGAAATCTGGATTGCAGGGGCATGGCGGTAATACGCTTAAATTCTGCATGTATCTGAAAATAATGATAAGACAATCATTTGATTACTTCATTTTCTAATGATCTTATATTTAAAATACATAAATCACCACGTTTTGTTGCTAAAATAAGATGTTTTCAAGATTCAAGATTCTAGAAAACTTTATCCCCAGGGGGCAATTATAGGTAAGGCACGTAGAGCAGACATAACAACAATGACAAACACGACTAAAAATAGATAAATAAATACATAAATAAATAAGTTACGGACAATATAAAAACAAGAACAGATATCTGCCAAGAATGTACATAAAATAAACTAAACATAAATGTGCAATGGGGTAGATAGACAGGGAATATATACATACAGTATATATGATTCACAGCAAAGTCCACTTTAACATATGTGCTATGTGCAAATGTGCACAAATGTGGAATGTCAGTGTGTGTGTGTGTGTGTGTGTGTAGGTAAGGGGGCTTTGAGTTGAGGAGCGTGACAGCCTTTGGCCCGGGCTTAGCCCTTAGCCCGGGCTTCGCTGCGCTGCAGGCAGGGCAGCGAAGCCCGCGACCCGATGGGAGCCGCTCGAACGATGAGAAGAGGGAGTGTGAAGGGTCCTGCATGATACGGTTCGCTAACCCGCATGTTAGATGTTCATACACGGCAGACAGAGTCCTGAGGGGTAACCCAATGATTTTGGAACATACAATGGCAGTCCTCTGCAGGTGGTTTCTGTTCTGAAGGGTGGTTGAGTGGAACCAGAAGGTTATGGAGAAGGTGATGATGCTCTCGATGAAGGAGTAGTAAAAGTCTGGAGGATGATCTTACTTACTCCAAAGGAGTTGAGCCTCCTTAGAAGGTACTGCCTCTGGTGACTTTTTTTGGGAATCTCCTCGGTGTTGGAGGAGAATTTGAGCAAACTGTCGAAGATGGTACCCAGATATTTGTACTCCTCCACATGCTCAACAGTCTCCCCATGGATTGTGGTGGTGACTGCTGTAGCCAGCACCCTCTGCTTGTCGGAAGAGGTCACCACCATCACCTTGGTTTTATTAGTGTTCAGCTCCAGACAAGAGCTGCCACACCAATTGACAAACTCCTGGAGAGCTGATCGATATTGCTGTGAGGAGCCTGATAGAAGAGACAGGAGGACTGTGTCGTCAGCTTATTTTACCAGGTGAGAGTTTGGCTGTGTAGATCTGCAGTCATCGGTGTGTAGAGGATGAAAAGCAGCGGGGAGAGGACACAGCCCTGAGGAGAGCCAGTGGAGGTGTGGTGTAAGTCGGAGAAGGTGTTGTTGACCAGCACTCACTGTGATCTGTGGGTTAGGAAGTCCTGTAACCACAGGATGAGCTGGTCTTCCAGCTGAAAGCGGGAGGAGAGTTTGTTAGCCACGATGTGAGGCGTGTTGAATGCGGAGGAGAAATCCGCAAACAGCAGTCTGACTAAGGATTTTGGTAGTTCCAGGTGTCTGTGTACAGTGTCCAGGATGAATATTTTGGCATCATCAGCGCCTCTGTTTGTGCGATATGCATATTGGAGTGGGTTGATCAGAGTGTTTGTTTCTTAGATGACGTGTTGTTTCACTATTCTCTCCATAGCTTTCATCACGAGGGAGGTGAGGGCCACAGATCTGAAGTCATTGAGTACTTTGGTGCTATTCTTCTTAGGGATGGGGATGACTGTGGAGTGTTTCCACATCTGGGGAACTGTACAGCTGTCGAAGGATCTTTGGAAGAGGGTCTGGAACACTTCTCCTAACTGTTCCGCACAGTACCTTAAAACACGGCCATGATGTTGTCCGGGCCAGGTGAGCTGGTTTCTTTAGTCCTCTTCAGTGCTCTCACCACGTCCACTGTGTTGAAGCTGAGTGCACAGCTGCTGGGTTGAAATGTGGTCCTGATCTCTTCTAGCTGGGTGGCGTTGTCTTTCTCAAATCTGGTGTAGAAGGTGTCTAGATCGTTGGGAAGAGATACCTGGCTGCTACCGTCCACCCGGATGGTATTTCGGCTGGTGGTGGCGATGTTCATAGCAGACATTTTTTAGGCCCTGCCAAGCTGAGCGGAGGTTCCCCTGTGTGAATTTTTCCTGCACTTTTTGTTTGTTTTTCAGCTTGGCTGCTTTAATGGCACGCTTAACTTCTTTATTGACCTCTTTCTTCTCCGATTCGGTGCCAGTGAAAAATACCCTATTTTTTTTGTTGAGGATAATAATAATAATAATAATAATAAATTCAATTTATATAGCGCCTTTCAAGGTACCAAAGGTCGCTTTACAAGAGGTGTACACAGGGGGGGGGGGGGGGGGGGGCAGGTTAAAGGCCATAGGCCTCTAAGAAGAGGTGTGCCTTCAGGAGCTTTTTAAAGGACTCCACTGAAGTGGCACAGCGGATATGGAGGGGGAGCAGATTCCACAGAGTGGGGGCAGAGGCGCAGAAGGCCCTGTCCCCAAAGGTCTTGAGTCTGGTGCGGGGGGTTTCCAGCTGGTCCTTAGCAGAGGACCTGAGGGACCGCAGGGGGGTGTAGGGATGGAGGAGGTCAGAGAGGTAACGGGGGGCCAGAGCATGCAGGGACTTGTAGGTGAGTAAGAGGATTTTAAACTTGATCCGGGACTTAACAGGTAACCAGTGGAGTTGCATCAGGATGGGGGTGATGTGCTGCCAGGGCTTAGTGCCAGTTAAAACCCTGGCAGCTGAGTTCTGAACATATTGCAGCCGGTCCAAGGTTTTGGAGGGGAACCCGTGAGGATGGAATTACAATAGTCCAGACGGGTGGAGATGAAGCAGTGGATGAGTGTTTCAGTGACTGAGTCTGAGAGTGAGGGTCGGAGTCTTGCGATGTTTCTCAGATGGAAGAATGCAGATTTTGTGGTGTTGTTGATATGAGGCTGAAATGACAGGGTGGGGTCAAGGATGACACCCAGGTTGCGGACAACGGGGGATGGGGTGATAGGGCAGCCATCCACTTCCAGCAGAAGATCCCCAACCTTCCTGAGCAGTGACTTGGGGGCCACGACCATGAGCTCTGTTTTATTGCTGTTCAATTTGAGTAGATTAGAGGTCATCCAGATTTTTAGGTCTTGCAGACAGTTGATGAGTGGGGCCGGTGGAAACTGAGTTGAGGGTTTGGTGCTGATGTATAATTGGGTATCATCAGCGTAGCAGTGGAAACTGAGACCATGATGACGGATGATTTGACCAAGGGGGAGCATGTAAATGGTGAATAGTAAAGGGCCGAGCACGGATCCCTGGGGAACACCATGGTTGACTGATGCCGTGGTGGAGGTGGCATCGTCCAAGGTGACGTATTGTTGGCGGTTGGCGAGGTAGGACTGAAACCAGGAAAGGGCTGAGCCACTGAGACCAATGAGCTCAGCAAGACGGGTGAGGAGGATGGAATGGGATACTGTGTCAAAGGCTGCTGAGAGATCGAGGAGGATAAGAATGGAGATGAGGCCATTGTCGGCGGCAGTGAGGAGGTCGTTAGTGATTTTAATGAGGGCAGTTTCGGTGCTATGGTGAATTCTGAAGCCAGACTGAAGGGGTTCAAAGAGCTCATGGTGGGCCATGTGGTGTTGGAGCTGGGAAGCCACTGCTCTTTCCAGGATTTTGCTTAGGAAAGGAAGGTTGGAGATCGGGCGGTAGTTGTTGGGGTCGTCAGGGTCCAGACCGGGCTTTTTCAGGGTGGGAATGACTGCTGCAGTTTTAAAGCCTGCGGGCACCACACCAGAACCAAGCGAGCAGTTGATGATGTCAGTTATGAAGGGGCAGATAACAGGTAGGTAGGTTTTCACCAGGAAGGTGGGCATGGGGTCCAGCTTGCAGGAGGAGGACTTAGCTCGGGACACTAAGTCGTGCACCTGGTTAGCGTCCAGTGTTGCAAAGGCGGAGAGACCGCACTGCAGGGTGTCGGCACCAAGATGAAGGTCAGTGTGAGACAGTGACGGAGAGTGTTGGAGGAGGTGGTTGTGAATGGTCTCCACTTTGTTGTGGAAGAACTCCAGGAACCGGGAGCACAGGTCCAGTGCGTCAGAGGGTTGGGGAGCGTCAGGGGGGCGCAGGAGACGGTTGATGGTTGAGAAAAGTTTTTTGAGGTGGTTTTGTTGGTTATTGATAAGCTTGGAGTAGTAGAGTATCCTTGCCTTAGAGAGGGCCTCCTTGTATTCCCTGAAATGATCTTTGGATGTCTTTGAGCTCCTTGGTAACCCAGGGTTTATTGTTGGGGAAGATAGTAACAGTTTTGGAGGGAATAATGTTGTCCACACAGGATGAAATATAAGAGGAGACAGTGTTTACATGCCTCCTGCTTCAGTCTGGCTCTTATTCCACCCTTCTTCTTCCCCCTTCTGGTTCCCTTGTGTTTGTGGTGTGTGGAATTGCAGGGGTGAGATGAATTATTCCGTAGTATTTCCTTGGGAAACGAGTCTGTGGTGATGGTGGTGGTGGAGGTGAGATGGTGGTTAAATCCAAGCTGTAGCAGGACATCTCTTGGGTAGGTGATCCGCTGGACGTCAGTCCATAACTGTGGCCTAAATCCCATAGGAGCAGAAATAGAAGCAGCAGTAGAAGGAAGTCCTTGGGTATCCATGTATCGGATACCCAATGTATCCATGTATACAATGGATGCAATGTATCCATATATCGGAGGTATTCCGAACACGGCGAAGTAACGATCTTGCTAGTGCTGACGGGTAAACTGGTTGCTGGTTTCGATGGTCGGCGAAACAGACCAAACGTTCTTTAAAAAGTATTCCACAAGCACACAGTTGCATTTACTGACTACACTAGGTGGGCAAGACACAGGAGACACGAAATTAAAACAGAAAACACGTAAAAAACTGCTCTACGAGCCGGCCGGTCAACCACACGAGCAGTGACCATGGCGACCGCCATGGTCACACAAACATGGTAGTTTTTCAGTGTTTAAGTCAAATCATGTAATCATCATTTTTTTTATTCCAAAAGCAGGACTTTTGGAATAATAACCAAGGTTTTGTCCCTCAAGGACAAAACCTTGGTTTTGTCCTTGAGGGAGTTTACCATCACCTCACAGCACCCCAGCTTTCTCAGCACAGGGCGATAGTTTGCCAGTTTATTCTTCAAGCTAGCTTCCCACCCAGCATATCCAGTTAGTGAGCCTCTTTCAGTCAGGCATGGATGCTTTTTGATGAGGGCCTCTCCAACCATGTCAAACTGCTTATCAGTGACATAAACTTTGTACTGGACTATTTCTTGCACCAGTCCTTCTAGAATGCTCGACCTCAGTTTAGGATCTGGAGTAAGCAAGTCACCCTTTTCCATGTACATGGCATGACCCTGCTGAAGTTTCAGCTCTGCATCATGAAGGAACTGAGGAACACAGAAGATGCTGGGCCAAACTGACCTGGACCCAGATGACCCAGATGATGGTGAGGAGAGTATGTCAGTGTCAACACACCCACTAGACAGAGATGAGGAGTCTTCAAGAACATGAGCTGGAGCTGAAGTGGAAAGGCTATGACTGCAATGGGGAGTTGAGGCATCCGTCATGGGGACCACTCTGATGGTCCCTCTATCCTTTACTTCATCCATGGAAGTAAGATTCATGAATTCATTGTCAAATAGTGGATCCATCAATTGAAGTCGGAAGTTAGAGTTAACTCCACATTGTCTTTGTACCTCAAGTACAATTTGGAAGTTAATCTTTGGCTGCTGTTGTCAACCAGGATTACTTTGAGAATGGCCACGGAATTGATCCTTCTAGGTCTTGTTTAGGGCTGCCACTAACGACTATTTTTCTATCGATTAATCTATAGACTATTTTATCGATTAGTCGATTAATCTAAACGATTAATTTTCCTCCCAAAAAAAAAGAAAAATTCACCATTCCAGCTCAGTTAATTCATTTTATTTTTACATAATGCAGCACAAAACAAAATGTAAACAAAGGCTGACATATTAAAGTGCAAAACTGCAGGTTTAAACTAGGAACTCCCAACATGATAAAAATAAATAAAAAAAGAGGACTTGTTATAAGTCAGTATTGCAACTCCAAAATAAATTTTCTTGCTATTAAACTCCTTTCTATTATTTCTATTAAACCCCTTATTAAAGTAAAAGTGCAACATGTTTAAAGTAAGTGTAAGTGTCCAGCTCAAAATCCAACTCAAATATTAATCAATATCATGTCAGTTAGACATGTGTATTGTAGTGTAAGAACGTCAACATGTCCACATGTTCTGGGCTCAGGCTAGCTCTTTTCTTGGAAGCTATGTTACCAGCTATGGAGAAAAGACGTTCTGAAGGGGTTGATGTTGCAGGTACACACAAATATGACTTTGCCAGAACAGCCAGAGAGGGAAACCTTGCCTCATTTGTTTTCCACCACTGCAGAGGATCTGAACTTTTAGGCAGAGGCTGTTCCCCAAAATACTTGAGAATCTCTTCTCTCACAGAATGACTGATGACATCTGCCTCGTCCCCACAGTCATTCTGGCTGGATGTTTCCTCAGAGTCCGACTCAAGCAATGTGTCCAGCAAAGACACAGACCTCTTCTCTGTAACACCTGCTGATGTTTGGCCCTCTATGGTATGCTGTGGTTGCTGACTCTCCATCACCCTCCTCTTTGCTTCTAGTGCAAGGGCTTGCACTTTCAACTGCAGTTGCAGGCTTTCATCTGGGGACAGGAACTTCAGTCTGCAAAACCTGGGATCCAAGGCAGCTGTGATTACAGTGGTGTTTGTACCAGCATCTTTGTAGGCCATCTCAACCTCCCATCTTGTTGAGATTTCGTTCGCTGCAACAGCCTGAAATGCCAGCACATGGGTGTTGTCAAAGGCTGCATTCTGTGTAGACTTCAGCAGTCCTTTAATGAGTGCAGGTAGAGAGGAGAGGGTCACATATGACCCCCCACTAAGATAAACAGTTGCACACTCAAATGGCTTGAGAGCTTGTTCTAGCTCTTCCAGCAGGCTCCACTGTTCAGCTTTGAGGTCAAGGAAATGTTTTGCTCTGTGTGTAACCTCTGGGTCTGACAGAGTTGCTGTAACAGGCCACCTCTGCTCTAGCAGGCGGCTGATCATATAGTACGAGCTGTTCCATCTTACACTAACGTCTTGAATCAGCTTGTGTTCAGGTTTGCCCATTTGTTTTTGTTTCGTTTTCAGCTTGGAACTGGCCATTTCACTCTTTTTGAAATGTTCCACCAAGCATCTTGCCGCTCCAATTGCTCTGTTAATTTGTGGATTCTTCAGTGCTTGATTCACCACTAGTTGCAATGTGTGGCCAGCACAGCGGATTGAAGATATCCCATGCCTCTCTTCCAACAACTTGAGGGCTGCTACAACATTAGCTGCATTGTCATGCACCACAGCTTTGATCCTGCTTGTAGGAATCCCAAACCTCTCAATTGCCGTCTCAATCCAGGATGCAATATTCACTGCAGTGTGTCGCTCTTCAAGAGGCATAGTAGTCAAACTATAGCTTATGAGTTCCCAGTCATTGTTGATATAATGGCACGTTATGCCCAAGTATGCCTCCGTGGCAATACTTGTCCATGCATCTGTTGTTAGACTGACCATGGAACTGGATGACGAGAGGGCAAGTTTGACTTTCAGGAATTCATCCTCATATCTCCTCTCCATCATTTTGGTGAAGCATGTTCTTTTAGGGAGACAGTAGCCTGGTTGGAAAGTGTTAACCATAGCACGGAAACCCTCATCTTCCACCATTGACAGGGGTCTCATGTCTTTGATAATCATGTTGAGAACACTGTCAGTAAGAGCAGCTGCAAATGTTGGTGAGCAATCCTTCTTTTGCAGGAATTCGTTCATGTTGCTTTGCCTTTTCCTGAGAGCAAGAGAGAAAGAGAGGAGAAAAACAAATGCATCATAATTATTTAACATGTAATAATGAAGACAGTAATATTTCCTATGTTCCTTTGACTTACACCTTTTAACTTTATTGATCACAATTATTCAAATGTTATCTATTGTATTAAAGGCATCCCCCTCACAAATGAACTTCAAATAATGTCAGAAATAAAATATTTCGATACGGTACATTCTCAACAAGCACGAACAAACACTGGCACCGTCAATCAACGTAGAATAAGCCCAGATCTAGCCTACACATTTTCTGTTATTTTAAACGTAAAAACGTATTCAATGGAAAAGGTCGCAGGTAGACAACTTTATGGCCCGGATGCTGCGTAGCGCAGCATAGCCCCTCCAGCCGGTTGCTGCATAGCGCAACATAGGCTTTCCTGCCGGTTGCTGCGTAGCGCAGCATAGCCCCTCCTGCCGGTTGCTGCATAGCGCAACATAGGCTTTCCTGCCGGTTGCTGCGTAGCGCAGCATTTTGTACACGTGCTGTTTTCATGACGAATGCAGCATATAACTCACTCTGGTTGGTTAAAAATACACATGGGGTGGGTCTTAAGGCTTTGGTAAAGATCAGGAGACCACCAAAACGCACTTTGGTTGGCTGAATCACGTCAATCAATCATATAGCCACGCGATATTCTGTGTTCGTTTTCATGTTTCTAAGTGCTACAGAGGCTTAGATATTAAGGTTTTTGTAGACGTTGACAATTCTTACTATTTTCTCAGAAAACCCTCAGGAAATGAGGTTCTTTTTCCTCGAATAGCATAGGATTTTAGCAGGCGTTTTTAGCAGGCGTTTTAGGCATAAATGGGTTAAATAATGTGTGTATTTAGCAGCTACAATGACAAAAGATATTTAAACTTACGGCAATTTAATAAACATGAATAGACAATACTTACGGTGGCTTTTCTGGCGGTCCATCGTCCACAACGGCGCCTGTATGCTTTCTTTTGAGGTGTTCGTGCATAGCGGTGGTGCTGCTATGATACGCCATCGACACTTTGCAGAGTGCACAAACCACCCTTTTGTTAGGCGCTAGTTTAAAAAACTCCCATACTTTTGACGCCTTTGGTCTTGACGCCGTCTCTTTCCCCACCAAGTCGGACTCGACTGCTGCTGCCGCCATGATTTTTTAAAACTGAAGCGTTGACTGAAGGCGACCAATGACTGGTGCCAAAAAAGACTGACGTCAGGCACGCAGCACGTAGTGATACGGAAGACGCACATTCGTTATACTGAACTGAAGCGTTTTAGAAATTGAAAAGGTAAATTCCTAAAATTAAAAAAAGATGCATCGACTTAAATTATTGATGCCGACGCATTTTTACCGTCGACTTCGTCGACCACATCGACTAATCGCGGCAGCCCTAGTCTTGTTCTGTGTGAAGAAAATGTTAAAAAATCATTTTCAACCTGCAAACTAGAGTTGTGGCTAAAAATGACATTCCTGAAAGGGGTATGATGTAATCCACATGTATGCATTACATTCCATTTACCGTTTAACACGACAAGGACGATAGGCAAAACTTCACACAGACAAAAAGGCACACTAAATACAACCAAATTGTGGGGAGGAACGTGGAATGGAAAGCAGGTTGACAAGCAGGTTGAGGAATTGATACATGAGATACATGAGGATGTATCTTTTATAGGCCTTTATTACACGGGTCTTCTCAATGCCGTGGAACGCTCCGTTCACTTGCATGGGTAGTAGTCCGGTGACTTGTCTACCCCAGCGTATTCCGTTGCTAAGCGAAGTTACCATCTTCATCAACACTACGAATGGCCAAAAGACTTGTATGCCCCCCCCCCCCCCCTTAAATAAATACTATGGCAGAATTATTATTATTATTTTCATTCAACTTGAACATGTGTTTTTACAGTAGAGTGGTGGAGAGATGACGTATGTTGGCCAACCCGGGAGTGAGCGTCGCAGTGGATTCCCTCGACAAAAAGCCAACGGGTTTTGCCATTGGATTTTGGATTATTGAAGAAACATTTGCATCTTTGAAGCACCTCCTCAAAAACTGAAAATAAATAAAAATAACCGTGCTCCAAAGAACGAAATGTAAACCAATGCATTCTGAATGGCAGTGTTTCTCCGATTTTTCCATGCTACTCAGAACGAAATGTAAACCCATGCAAATAAAGACTTCATGGTCATAATAATTTAAATATCATTAATCTCCTGAGTGTGTAGGGTGGTATTCTATTTTTTTCAATGGGGCTGCATCCAGTCACTTGACCGTCATGGTTGCTATGGTGGTTGCTATCGACCGCCCCCCTCTAATCCTCACATGGCTCTAAAAACCACGCGGCAAAGGAGCTGCCGTCAATTGTCTTGTTTTTGTCGTAAACTAGGGTACGATGGTTAAAAAATAGACAGATATTCCAAGGTATCCTTAAAAGGCAGCTTGGATGTTTTTATTTTCTGCAGTTTAGACTTCTTCTATAACCTATTTTTGAAAGCAAAACACCAAGCAGGGTTATTTGAAACAATTTATTAAACAAATATTTGTGAGAGGTCATTCCTTCTCCTGAGTTTACTTTATGTCTTTGAATACCCCCATTTGAATACCTTATTCTAGGGCCTAACTGGGGCCCCCGCACCGAAACTTGGCCCGGTCGGACCCCGAGGGCAGGAAGGGGGGGCCCTTCCTGGAACCGTCACCTTATCGTGGTGGAGAGGTGGTGAGGGGCCAGACTAAGAATGGTTCAAAAACTCCAATGAATATCGAAAAAAGAGGAGATGTGACCCGGCCCGGAGGAAGCCCGGGGCCCCCGCCTGGAGCCAGGCCCAGACGGAGGGCTCGATGGCGAGCGCCTGGTGGCCGGGTTTGCCACGGAGCCCGGTCGGGCACAGCCCGAACACACTACGTGGCACCCCCCCTCTCTTCATCCCATGGGCCCACCACCTGTGGGAAGACCCGTTGGGGTCGGGTGCGCAGCCACATGGGTGGCAGCGAAGGTCAGGGGTCTCGACGGACCAGACCCGGGCGGCAGAAGCTGGCTCTGGGGACGTGGAACGTCACCTCGCTGTGGGGAAAGGAACCGGAGCTTGTGAGGGAGGTGGAGCGCTATCAGGTAGATCTAGTGGGGCTTACCTCCACGCACAGTCTCAGCTCCGGTACCGTACTCCTGGATAAGGGTTGGACTCTATTCTTCTCCGGAGTTGCCGAGGGCGTGAGGCGCCGGGCAGGTGTGGGGATACTCATAAATCCCCGGCTGAGCGCCGCGGTGTTGGAGTTTACCCCGGTAGACGAGAGGGTCGCCTCCCTGCGCCTAAGGGTTGTCGGGGGGAAAACTCTGACTGTTGTTTGTGCGTATGCACCAAACAGCAGTTCAGAGTACTCTGCCTTCTTGGAGACCCTGAATGGAGTCCTGTATGGGGCTCCAGTAGGGGACACCGTAGTTCTGCTGGGAGACTTCAACGCCCACGTGGGCAACGATGGAGACACCTGGAGAGGCGTGGTGGGGAGGAACAGCCTCCCTGATCTAAACCCGAGCGGTCGTTTGTTATTGGACTTCTGTGCTAGTCATGGATTATCCATAACGAACACCATGTTCGAACATAAGGGTGCTCATAAGTGTACCTGGTACCAGAGTACCCTAGGCCGAAGATCGATGATCGATTTCGTGATCGTGTCATCTGATCTGAGGCCGCATGTTTTGGTTAAGAGAGTGGCGGAACTGTCAACCGACCACCATCTGGTGGTGAGTTGGATCAGGGAATGGGGGAAAATTCCGGATAGACCTGGTAAGCCCAAACGAGTAGTGCGGGTGAATTGGGAACGTCTGGAGGAGGCCCCCATCCTAGGTATCTTCAACTCAGATACCTAGTTTTTCTGGCATTCCTGTGGAGGTTGGGGGCATTGAGCCGGAGTGGGCGGTGTTCAAAGCCTCCATTGCTGAAGCTGCGGTGGCTAGCTGTGGCCTCAGGGTCTTAGGCCCCTCAAGGGGCGGTAACCCTCGGACACCAGTGGTGGACACCGGTGGTCAGGGAAGCCGTCCGATTGAAGAAGGAGGCCTTCCGGGATATGATATCCTGGAGGACTCCTGACTCGGTTGCAGGGTACCGACAGGCTCGAAGGGCTGCAGCTGCTGTCGTGTCGGAGGCTAAGCAGCGGGTGTGGGAGAAGTTTGGAGAGGCCATGGAAAAGGACTTTCGGTCGGCACCATAGTGTTTCTGGAAGACCATCCGGCACCTCAGGAGGGGGAAACAGGGAACCATCCAAGCTGTGTACAGTAAGGATGGGACTCTGTTGACCTCAACTGAGGAGGTTGTCGGACGTTGGAAGGAACACTTTGAGGAACTCCTGAATCCGAATAACACGCCCTCTATGTTGGAGGCAGAGCTCGAGGTTGATGGTGTTTCGTCGTCAATTTCCCTGGTGGAGGTCACTGAGGTAGTCAAACATCTCCGCAGTGGCAAAGCCCCAGGGATTGATGAGATCCAGCCAGAAATGCTAAAGGCTCTGGGTGTTGAGGGGCTGTCATGGTTGACACGCCTATTCAACATCGCGTGGGAGTCGGGTACAGTGTCTGTTCAAAAAGGGGGACCAGAGAGTGTGTGCCAATTACCGGGGTATCACACATCTCAGCCTCCCTGGTAAAGTCTACTCCAAGGTGCTGGAAAGGAGGGTTTGGCCGATCGTCGAACCTCAGATTGAAGAGGAACAATGCGGTTTTCGCCCCGGATGTGGAACTACGGACCAGCTCTCCCCCTCCTCGCAAGGATCCTGGAGGGGGCCTGGGAGTATGCCCATCCGGTCTACATGTGTTTTGTGGATCTGGAGAAGGCGTATGACCGGGTCCCCCGGGAGAAACTGTGGGAGGTGCTGCGGGAGTATGGGGTAAGGGGGTCTATCCTCAGGGCCATCCAATCTCTGTGCTCCCAAAGCGAGAGCTGTGTTCGTGTCCTCGGCAGCCAGTCAGTTTCGTTCTCAGTGGGTGCTGGTCTCCGCCAGGGCTGCGCCTTGTCACCAATCCTGTTTGTGATATACATGGACAGGATATCGAGGCGTAGTCGTGGTGGGGAGGGGTTGCAGTTCGGTGATCTGAGGATCTCGTCACTGCTTTTTGCATTGGATCATCGGCCTGTGACCTTCAGCACTCACTGGATCGGCTGGCGGCCGAATGTGAAGCGGCTGGGATGAGGATCAGCACCGCTAAATCTGAGGCCATGACTCTTAGCAGGAAACCGGTGGATTGCTTACTCCGGGTAGGAAATGAGTCCTTAGCCCAAGTGAAGGAGTTCAAGTACCTCGGGGTCTTGTTCGCGAGTGAGGGTACTATGGAGTGTGAGATTGGCCGGAGAATCGGAGCAGCGGGGGCGGTATTGCGTTCGCTTTACCGCACCGTTGTTACGAAAAGAGAGATGAGCCGCAAGGCAAAGCTCTCGATCTACCGGTCGATCTTCGTTCCTATCCTCACCTATGGTCAGGGGGGGTTGAGTGATGACCGAAAGGACGAGATCGCGGGTACAAGCGGCCGAGATGAGTTTTCGCAGAAGGGTGGCTGGCGTCTCCCTTAGGGATAGGGTGAGAAGCTCAGCCATCCATGAGGAACTCGGATTAGAGCCGCTGCTCCTTTACTTAGAATGGAGTCAGCTGAGGTGGTTCGGGCATCTGGTAAGGATGCCCACTGGGCGCCTCCCTTGGGAGGTGTTTCAGGCACGTCCAGTGGGGAGGAGACCTCGGGGAAGACCTAGGACTAGGTGGAGAGATTATATCTCAACACTGGCCTGGGAACGCCTCGGGATCCCCCCGTCAGAGCTGGTCAATGTGGCCCGGAAAAGGGAAGTCTGGGGCCCCCTGCTTGAGCTGCTCCCCCCGCGACCCGACCCCAGATAAGCGGACGAAGATGAAATGAGACAACTGTCATATAAATAAATGGGCGATTTGGACTAATAAATGGGCCAATATTTGTCCATTCTATTGGCTTCATTCTATTTTTAAGGCTTTTTCTAAACCACCCTAAGTGCTTTACAATATTGCCTCACATTCACCATTCACGCACACCTTCACGGCGGAGTAAACCATGCAAGGCGACAGCCAGCTCGACAGGAGCTAACAGTCGGGTTTAGGTGCCTTGCTCAAGGACACCTCAACACTCAGCTAGGAGGAGCCTGGGATCGAACCAACAACCTTCAGGTTTCCAGCCAACCCGCTCTACCTCCTGAGCTACTGCTTTTGCTGGCTGCAAAAGTCTAATTTAAGGTTCTAACAAATAAATAGTATGGGTATATTGTACATTTTCTGAATCATCAGAGTGCCTTGAGTATTGAAGTTGTTCAGTTTTGTGTCCCTGGTTTTCTTTAATGCCACAGGGATAAAAGAAAGCATCCAGTTTAGGCGGAAATTGTAAGAAAATGTGTGTTATATCTGGTTTAAAGAAGTCATGTGACCTCTGTGTTTGACAGACAGATTCAGTACTGGGCTTAAATGAAAGCGTCAAAGGTCTCCTTTCCAACGACAGCAAGCACCATATTATAGAATATCGACAATATCCCTACCCTGAGCCTAAATAGTAGGGTAGGAAGGGGGGGTTCCCATGCAACCGAAAGATATTCTTCGAATCTAGTTTTTTGTAATCCTTAAGGTGTCTAGTAAAGGAATTTTGGTGTTCCCCACGCAAATTATTGTCCCATGTATGATTTGTTGTACCATCTTTTGTGTCTGTATTGGATTTTTCGGATGGGAAAAATTGAGTTTTTTAATCTACATAGATCTTGAACAATACATTCTACGGCCACAATCCAAAACATTTTCTCTTCGAATATGCATGAGGAATTGATAGAGATGAGGATTGCCATGATTAGATGATTTATGGTGCATGAAATATTGTCATATGTATGTTTATTCTGACTATATTGGTTGCCACCCTGGATTTCCAAAAATGAAAAAAAAATATAAAATCGACATAATGTCTTAACTGTACATTATGTAATGACAAATTACCATATTTTCTGTTTCATTTTGGCATAAGACATTGAGAGATGGGTAGTGACATGACTGGAAGAGGTATGTAACATTAACACACAACTAAATACTAAAAATGTAGGCTAATCAAATGGTGGAATTGGGCAGAATTGGTCCTAAGGAACATCTCCCATACGCTTTAAGGAGATATTTTTCAAACTGTTATATAACATAATATAACAGTAAGTATAATATTTATTGAAACAAAACAGAAACACACGTAGCCTGGCAGCAATGTGCGGCTCCTACCACTGGGGGGTGGTAGAAATTTCAAAATAAGTAAAAAAAACAGTTTTGTTTAATTTATTCCCATGGGCCCCCCAACAACTGTCCACCTTTCCCCCGCAGTCCAACGGCCGTACCTCAAACGTCTCTCACATGTGGGCACCTGAAACAAGTTATTGAGTAAGGTTTGATAGTATATAGTAAGGCACCATTTTATCACTTTCTCACGCATGACTGGGCTACGCTTAATATTCTCCAAAATGTTATAATAAAAAAAGAATAGTGAGAAAGGCTCAGAGGTGAATTATACTTGTCAATATGCTCACATTGCCACCAGATGACTCAAGCTGATATGCTTTACCTGGCTTCAACAACTACCACTGCTGTTCCACATTTCTCCAGCTGTGGTGGAGAGGCTTTGCTGCCCAACACTCAAGTAGTAGTTTACAGAGTTCTGTCTTGTTCTCATCATTTGCCAGGAGGAGTTTGAAGTCAATCGGCTTCCTTGTTGCAGGACCACCTATGATGTACCGCTGGGACACGCCACGACGCAATCTCTCCTGAGCCTTGACAGAATCATCATGGTAGGAGTCCGTTGAGAAGACAAAATGCTTCTTAGCCACCATATGGTCAAGGGACTGGAGACAAGTTCCCTGAAACGTTGGTGGGAGGTTCATCAAGGCATGGAAGAGTGCATTGCCATCCTGGATATAGAAAGCTTCTTTTGAATAAGATACATATTCAGGAGCATCTTCCATCAAGTAGTGAAGCATTGCAGCCTTGTTGGTCTTATTGAAGAACCGATCAGCTCTGCCTAGGCTGGGAGGAACTGGGAAGAGTGAGTACCGCATCAGCTCATCAAGTCATCCAGGTTCTGTGACTTGATGAGCAGCATGAAGACGAGGTCACTTTGTTCACGGTACTGGAATACCTGCAAAGATGAACAGGTGAACAATACTGTTTTCCTCAGTATGCCATGTATGTCAAATATGGCAACAATTACATTTTTTTACTGTTTTGTTTGATCATCAGAAGAGCCACTCTCAAATACTGTGCAGCAGAGCCAGCTTGACAGTTGCAGATCCATTAATTTTACTGAGGGGTGAGCAATCTGCATGTACATGTCAAATATAAGTTTAAGGACAATGGTCTTCTGATTTGACACCATCATCTCTCTTGGATTTCTTTGAGGCAGGAGTGAACTCTTCAGACTCACTGTTTTTTTCTCTCTCGTGTTTCTTTGACTTAGTCTTGTTTTTGTTGTGTTGGATAATACTGAGGGCACCGACACGTTCATTTCTGTGAGTGTGTGTGTTTCTGTGTGTCCATCCTTGTGCGTGGGAGAAGACATAGTTGCCACAAGATCTCTGATCATTCAAGAAGCAAGGGGAGAGGGAGGACATATTTCCTGCCAGAACTCTGACAGTTCTCATAATAACTCTGATAATCCTCGCAGCATGGGGGATGGGGCAAACATAGTTCCTGCGAGAACTTTGATGATTCATTCAACATTCCTCTTTGCATTTGTGCCTCAACTAAACAGTTGACCAGAAAATGACCAGACAGGAAAAGATTTAATGCCACTGAGGTTCTGTCACAGATTTTTCAGGGTGGAAGCAATATATATGAGGATGTTTCTTAGACGCAGGATCATTTTGAGGAGGACCCTGATTATGCGGCATCCTCCTCAGATGAGAATAAAACCAGTGCTATAGGAAATTCTGACCCCCCAGCTTTCAATCTAAAAATGGAAAGCTGCTGATCCTGATACAAGACAGGGTAGACTGACTGCAGCTAATGTCATCAAAATGGTTCCAGGCCCCACCCACCAGATATGCTAGCAGTCATAAGATATACAATCTGCATTTTAACTATATTTTATTTTACAATGTATACATATATTACTATATTTGAATATCAACATAAAGCCCTGCAAACACAAAAACATAATGTTTTTAATTGTAGGTAAATTAATGAGATAGTACAGTGATATGCATATTTCGCAATCATATTGTATACGGATAGTATGGATATTGGAACAGAGCACTGGTCTACAGAAGGCCGGTAGTATTGACCTCCTATTGGAACTGACCATCACATATATATGATTATACTGTATATATAATCATATTGATTGTATATTGTCATATACAATCAATACTAGATGCATAAGGAGAGGTTGGGGGCAGTCATGTATTATTTACTGGGATATAAAGATGGTCAGTAGAAAGGCCTAAAGTAGTTGAGAGAGAAACTTGGTTAAGTCTTTCAGTTACAATAATTTTCTGCATGTTTACATTGCTCAGGTCAGAATGACCCCAAACATTGAAGTTGTACATTTATTGGAACATAATAGGAGGGTTGGGGAACATGTGTATCAGACACCTAAAGCATTAAAAATATATAACAGTTTGAAAAATAACTCCTTATGGAGATGTTCCTTTGGACCAAATCTGCCTATCGATTAGCCTACATTTTTTGTATTAAGTTGTCTGTTAATGTTCAATACATCTTCCAGTCATGTCACTACCCATCTCTCTCAATGTCTTATGCCAAAATAAAACAGAAAATAAGGTCATTTTTCATTACATAATGTACAGTTAAGACATGTCGATTTTATATTTTCTTTTTTGCATTTTTGGAAATCCAGGGTGGCAACCAATATAGCCAGAATAAACATACGTATGACAATATTTAAAGTGGGGATCATCAACATTTGTTTATGAGACATCTTAAAGACTGCAAAAATACAAAAGATAGAAAACATAGTTCAATAGTGTCCATGGGGGAGGAGTTCCACAGATCCAATGTCACCGATTCTTTTCCTTATTTTGTGTTTATTAGAGTTTTTATGCACCATTAATTTGCGTGGGGAACATCAAAATTCCTTTACTAGACACCTTAAGGATTACAAAAAGCTAGGTTTAAAAAATATACCTTTCGGATGCATGGAAACCCCCCCTTCCTACCAGACTAAAAGCAGATACACAGCAGATTCCAAAAACGCAATTTATCTTAGGGAGTTAGTAACTTCATGAGCTGAAAAAAAAGTGATTTCACTACCACCGCTACGCTGCTATCGTGCTGCTATCCTTTTTTTACAGGATTTAGAACACCATTCACATTGTATGTAACTACCCTGACTGGAGCTGCTGTATCACCCATTATCGACATTTTAACCACTGCCTTCCCCCCTTGCTACTCAAACTTAAAGAAAGATGAACACGGAAAGAACAAAGCAATGAACAAAATGCGTGTTATACTTATGCAATACGAGTATGGTAAAGAGGTCTTCTTTGCGACCTTAAGGGAGCCGGGTCAAGTCAAGTAAAAAAAATAAATTACCTTGTTGTAGTGAATGTCCAGCAATTAAACCGTAAATAACACTCATCTCTTCTAAAGCCTCAAGTTTATTTTAGTATCCCTGTCGCAAGGCTTCTCCAGGTTCATCTTCTCTTGCAGCCCAAGGTGTATGCCACATCAACCTATGGTCTTGTCGGCCCAGCTCACTGCCGGCTTCTAGACTGGTACTGGGAGCCCTCACCGCGACAGGTCCCCGGTGGCGTCCACCGCTGAGTTGTACACGCAGGTCTCCTCTTCATGAAATACCCTCAGCTTGGCTGGGAACGGTGTTTGAAAGCACAGTTTGTTGACCCTCAGAACTCGTGTTGCCTCTGTGTATATGCGTCGCTTCCTGAGGACCTCCCGGGCGTAGTCATCATTTCCTGATAGATAAACCCCTTCCTCTGCCAGGCCAACTTTAAATATGCCTCTTTGGTTTAGAAACTGGAAAATTTGACCACAATAGATCGCGGGAGGGACTCAAAGTGGTGGCTTCAGCCCAGGGAACTGTGGGCTCGTTCAAGCTCGAGTTCGGTGGAGGCGGGAAATCACAGCTTTTATCTCAACATTTCCAAAAATCGTCGGGGAATTATTTTCGGCCCGTTATGCCATGAATTCTTAAATTCTCCCGTCTTGGCCGTCCCTCTTGATCTATTAGCCTGGCCTCCAGTTTTTCCTGTAGTTTCAGCACCTCTAATGCCGCTACTTCCACAACCTACATTCTTACTTCTGATTCGGACATTCAGTTTTTCAACCTCGTCGAGTCGTCGTTAGTTGTTTTAAAATCCTCAAAGAGCGACACCATTCTCCCGGCGAAAGTCTCTCAGTGTCTGGAGTATAATTTATAAATCAGCCATCTCGCCTGCCACCTATCGGGTCAAATCATCAGGCTCAATAAGGCTGCCGCTAGCTGTCTCGTCGACTGAATTTTCCTCAGCCGGAGGGGTCGGTTGTTTCGCCTGTACGGTGGTTTTCCGTTTCTGTCTGGGCATATCGACTCCTTAATCACATCACATCACTTTGAAATCATTTAAACTTCTGAAAGTCTGCTTTATGGCATCAGGGTCGGGGAGCCACGAAGTTACGTTACTAACCTCATGGCCGCTCAACCGGACTATAATATGCTATTATAACAAATGTTTAAAAAAGTGCTTCCTCTCCATTTATGCCTAGCTACATGGACTTGTAGCAAGTGGCTACAAGTGAAAGAGCCAGAAGCCTGAGTACCGAGGGTCAGAGACATGGTTCTCCCCGACTACTCCTACTGGACCCTGGATTACGCCCTGTCTTCGAAGGGGGCTAGCAAGCTTCTGGACTCAAGCCTCCTAGCAAGATGCTGCCTAATCGACAGGTGCCTGCCCATCATGTTCAACCAGTACCCCAAGTCAATGCACTAATTCATACATAACCCATCAGTGCTTCTGACAACTCATACTTAAGTGTGACAACATAGCTTTTGAAACGGCTGAAAGTCAACATCACAACTGAAAAACGAATTAATAAAATAAAAGAGGGGCCTTTTAGTCACTCAACATCTATTTTTACTACCTGCGACATTTTGAGCGGCGGACCAGAAGGCCTTCTCTGCGGACTCCCTGCTGCTCTTCCCCAGTCACTACACAGGCCAGCCGGGCTACATTAGCGACACCGGGACCTCCACCATCTGGGACGATGAGGCCGTGGTTACGTACTGGGAGAGGGGCCGCGATTAGCACAGGGCGGGGCCCTGGCAGCTGACAGATAAACCAGCAGCAACTGCCAATGCACAGAGGGAGGGGCACGAACTGTCCACCAGTGGCAACAGGGATGAACTTTTATCCCCTGACGAGAATGGATATCTTAACGAATCCATAGTTCGATCAAGTGCCATCACAGGTCTGTAATTTACACACAAAAACCTGTAAATTCTCTGTTCTCAAGTAGGGCTGAGTTGTCCAGGTTTATTTTTGCTTTGCTTATCTGATGTGTCTTATGGGGGTCAACATTGCCCCTTAAAGATTGGGACTGAAATTCTCTTTTTTGGCCATTTTTGCAAAATTACTTGAAATCCTTATCATAACCCACTTACAGCCACGGAGTTAGAAGTACTGACATGAAAATTAAACAAGTCAATCATCTGTGGAACGAGCAGGGCTCGAAAAACTCCAGCCAATGATTTCCAGACCCACCGAGTGGCATTGGACAGTAAGTACGTAAATCAACTTACTGTCGTACTGCACTCCCCCTCCACCCGCGCGACCCCTTCGTGCACGTACTCAAAGCTCGTGACCTAGAGCAAGCTTCTGTTTGTGGTTATCCTGCGGTAGCTACTGGAGCTAGCTAACTAGCCAATGGCTCGGTCTCGCGCATCTGTGTTCGCTCGTGCATGATTGCGCGTCCATGTACTTGGAATGGGTGGAGTCAGAGTCAGCGTTGAAGGAGTGGGTAGGACCATTTGAGTTGTCTATTTTCAAAATCTGATGGCGTTTCGCAAATCCCATACCCAACCTTTAATCCCAAATGAAACAATTTCTAAATAAATAAGCCCCAAATACTCAACATAAGTTTATTAAAAAAAAAAAAGGAAAAAGCATTGGTAGTTTAATTCCAAGCAAACAAAAGGAACCATTTAAAAATAGTTCACGAAAATTAGTTATGAAAACAATTAATTTAACCACACAAATGACGATGTAATAAATTAATCAGCATAAACAAAGGAAAGCCATGCTTGTACATCGGTGCAGCACCGGTAATATTGACACTGCAATCCTCGAAATGTAAGACACCCGAATATTCACATCCAGACGGCATGTTTCAGTACTAAGTTCCACAGTTCCTCGTATGGAAGAGAACTAAAGCTTTGATAAGAGAATTCAAATATTTTTTCTTTTAATGTAAATATTAGGGCTTCAATTTAAAAAAAGGATTCTGTACAATGTGCATATCTGAAATTGTGTATCAAGAAAATAACAGTTGGGAAAATGAAAATAAAATGCCAGTCAATGAAGATGAGATTTTAACATTATAAATTGATGCATTAATGATACAGAGTAACATTAATGAAGTACTTAGATGGAGCCCTATTAGCCTCGATTAAACTTTGAACTTCAGAATATCACTGATATTTCTTCAACATCAAGCAGGTTTAAAGAAACAAAATCAACCTGTCATTTACAAATAAGTACCTTGAGTAAACCTGCTACAGCTCGATAATTCACCTGCTTATAAAAGACGCAGCTAATGCAACAAATCTGCCAAGAAAATGAATGTGCAATTGGGACCAGTAAGCTGGAGTACCCAGAGGAGCTAGAAGAGGTTGGATGATAGGTTCAGATATACCAGAAGAGAGACAGCTTATGGATGTGTATGACACACAAAATAAAAGAAATGAAGAAATCACTCAATATTAAATAAACAGCTTGAAACAGAAAAGCATACGCTATAAAACATTGGTCAAACAGTGATCACTCAATTGATAAGAGGAAAAATGAACGTTCAAACCAAAGTCTCAATAAGTTTAAGTCAAATCAAGTCTGGAGGGAATCTTTTCTATTGATAATCCTGAGTGTTGCCAGACAAGGCCCCACTTTGTGAATGAGGTAAACCCTTATTGTTGATATAGCTTTAAGATCCACAAATTAATCTGTGGAGATACAGCATATCTGCAAAATAATAAAAACAGATATACAGAAATAGATTCATTTGGTAAAGAATACATATGGAAATAGTGATATATAAATTTTTGTTTGTTTTCTGACGGTGTCTACAGAGTCCATGTGCTCGAGGTTACTGCCAGCAGCGACCAAGAACTATAAACAGATTTTACAGTTGGAAAGAAAAACATGTGTGTAGAAAAAACATTCCCTCGCATTGCAATTAATTTCAATGAGTACACATCTCGTTAACTCAATCACAAAGACCATACAGCAAAATGAATAAATGAAGCCTTTTGTTTGATTTGGGATATAAAAGGAAGACATTAGCAGTCGGCCATTAAATGTTACTGTAGAAAAAACATGTCGTCCAGGAACACTAAATAAATGTAGCAAAAACATGTCTAGCCACACACAACCTACAATAACGATGCACTGTTGGCACCAATAACTAAATACAAGCAAAGAACGAAACAAACCCAATTCAAATCAAAAATTCCCACATTTCTTTTTACCACACCTTCTAAAGCACTTTTACAAAGGCAGTTTTATAAGCCATTGATTATTGATATACATTATCAAAAGAACGCCACAGTGTTTGCTCATAGAAACAACGCAAGCCATCATACTAGTGAGCCGAAATAGGATTTTAAAAACACCTGTGAGAAAACAAAGTGCGATTTTGCATATGAGAATTTGTAAATGAACCCCCTTAACGAGGGGTCAGATACCTGTAACATGATCCGCAGCTGTAAACATGGTACATTGTAGCTATGAAGAAGTTTTAAGGCTTTCCGAAATTCCTGAAGTGTTGTTCACTGAGATAAAGAAATAACGAGTCAGTCACACAGTACACACAGTGGAGACAATGGCGAAATAAAACGTCTCAGTAGCCAGAACCAGACGAGACACAGTATGTACTTTCATATGCTTAATTTAGTCAAGAGGTTTGCTTGATAAACTCAACCGCTTTTCTCCAGAGGCATTTCCCCTCCTCCTTCAAAAAAAACATGTGGATGATTATATTTGGGGAATGTCCAAAATCAATTACAAGGGGAAAAAAAAAAATCTAGTTTTAATCAAATGTACACACGGCACTATATTTTCTATTCTTAATAGATGCAGACCGTGCTGAAATTTCACATCCCAATATCCTTAGCCTAAAAATATCATGTGGGCAATTTCCAAATGATATATTTCTTTGCCTTATGCGTGATCCTTCTGTTAATGCAACATGAAGAGGAAAGACACTGCCTGCTTCAGCAATGCATTCTGCTGCATGCTTTCACATCCACGATGCCAGGGGGGGGGATGCCAGTGTGCCAGCTTTGTTTTACATGAAATGCAAGTCTTTTTTTTGCATGCCCAGTTCTTTTGCTTACAGAAATGTGAATTAGGACATATACACACGCACACACACAAACACACACACTTGCAAGCAGTGCCATCCTATAAAGCGTACACTCAAACCCTAATGTAAGGACTACAATAAATCACATGTTACTCGCGGCAAGTAGCATTACTGTTCATCTACATTAAAAAACGTAAAGCGTAAATTAATTTGCATCAGTGTTAGGCAGAATACCACCATGTGTTTAACGGGTCATCGTTTCAAGATGGTAGGTTGATCTACAAGGAGGCAGAGCCGATGGCTGTTCTACAGAGTACCCTGCGGCAGAGTGACCAAGAGATCTGCCCTTCAACCAAGGCTTTTTAACAGGACAAATATTTTAAAGACGTGGCTTTTACAGTTGCAGTTAATAATTCAACTCAAAAGAAACAGCTACAGTTAAAACAAACATGGAATGTGACACTTCTAAAAAAACGTAGGCTATGGAATAAGCAAAGCTTAAAAGAAAATGAAAGCTAGTTAGCTTCCATTTTTTCTTTGCCTGACTATCTAACGTCACAAAATGGTTACTAATCAAAGGTAGAGAACACTACAGGAAGGGGGAAAAAAATGTCATAATAAAATAAATTGTAGGACATAATTTGGCTGATGTGTGTGATGTGCAGCTTTACACAGAAAATGTTCAGAATCCCTGCAATTTTTTGTGTGTCTTTCTATTTGTTTCATTTATAGTTCTTCTGAGAAAGTGAGATTCTGTCAAGTAGGCATGTAGTGGTCACTTAAATTCAGTGAGGGTGAGTCAGTGCTACTCTCGTGTGCACGTGTACATGCTAGGTCAGAGCCATTGATCTGATTGTAGCTGGTTAACTTTCTTTAAACCCCCATTTGTGCTGCTGTGACCCACGTAGCCCCCCCCCCCCCCCACCGCACTGGTTACTGGCCTATATGAGAGTGTGGCTCGAAGCACTGCCCTGCCCTTGAGCAGGGGAGGAAGAGGAGGGGGTGACAGCCCCCTTGTTTCGCCCCAACATGGAGGGCATGAAATCGGGGTGGCGGCGGGCGTGCTTGATCAGGTGATCGCTGCGCATGAAGCGCTTGTCGCAGAGTGGGCAGAGGAAGCGCTTCTCCCCTGTGTGCGTGCGGGTGTGGCGGGCCAGCTCGTCTGAGCGGGCAAACTTTTTCTCGCAGTCGGGCCAGGTGCACGGGAATGGCCGCTCCCCTGCAGCAGAGAGATTATGAAACCTCCATTACACATCTAATAAGCATATACACTTAGAAACTGAGGATGGTTTAGTAGAAATATTGATAATATCACAACACACTAGTTTAGTAAGCAGAAATGCATCTAAAAATACAATATCAACTTTGACAACAGAAAAAGAGTAGTCATGTGGTAGCATATTCAAAGATCTTATTTCAATTATACTTTCTGAATATTGAACATAACTAGTAGTTTGAGTGGAAGTCTGGAGTAGCCCTGCTCAACGTCGCAGAGCCAGACCACTCCACCAGACCGTGTTTTTTTTCCTTAGTGCTAGTTTACTCTCCGTGGGCGTTCCCGGCGTTTTATTACCGACCCCAGTAGCATCTCAGCCCGAGACGACCACCCCGCGGCTTCCTGCTCCTATTAAATATACTTTTTGAGTAGTTAGCGCAGTTAAACAACTGATACAGCTGGGGTTACGCTGGTTATACATAATTATAATAGTCCGACAAAGCAAGCATTGCGTTACCCGATTGTCCCCATTACTACACGAGGTGGGCTGATAACTATATATAAATTAGCTTGTGTAGGGCTGAGTAGCAAAAATACACATGGTGACTGAATCTGTGCTAGCGCAACCTAATGTTGGGTTTCATCTTACTTCCACTTCACATTCAAATGTGTCCCGGAGGAAGATCGCTGTTCTGCACGTCCAACCCTGTCCTTTGTTACTTACGGGCGGCTTTGTCAGGACCCCCCTGTTCGAGTTGTTCTACCCCCTTTCTTTTGCACCGACAGTACGCGGGTAAACGGGGCAAGGTACCCACCCAACCAGCTTCCATAACTAATCCCCTCAAAACAAAGAAATGTTAGCGTGAAAAATAACAACGTGTAGTTGCTTGTAAACTATGGCATCCCCCCAAACACATTAGGGCGACACGATGTCTACGACACCGAGCTGCATTACCTGTATGGGTTCGGATGTGTGCTTTCAAGTGGGACGATTTCCCATAAACTCGGTCGCATCCGTCGAAAGTGCATTGGTGTCGCTTGACCGGGGACCGGGGGGGAGCTCCTCCCCAGGGCCCGGGGACCGGGGTGGCCGACGGGGTCATGGTAGGGGTGGTCGAGTCGGACAACGTGGTGTAGCCGCTTTCCCCGCAGGATGAGTTGCTGCTCTCCGAGTAGGCCGACATGGGGCGGAACTTGCCGTGGAGGTCGGTGAGGATCCCGGCCACCGTCATCATGTTGGTGGCCTCGAGTCTCAGCGTCTCGCGCACCTCCCTGTCCTCGCTCGACCCTTCTGGCTCATGGGTTAGCAGGCCCGCCGAGGCGGGCAGGGTGGCGGGGACGACCGGGGTGGGTCTATGCAGGACGGGGCCGCTGGATATTGACACCAGACACTCGGCAGCAAAATAATCAGAATAGGCAGCCATTGCTTTCCTTCTTTGGCTTTGGCGACAGATTGTTAGCCTAGTCGTGAACAAATAAAATGACGCCTTGTGTGAGTAGCGAGGAGGGGCTAGTCGGTGCTCGACCTCGTTTTATCAAACTCGTCGAAGAAAATGAGTTTACTGCTAATCCTTCGTTGCCATAAAGTGTATAGATCCACTTGATAGTTCCTGATAAATACAGACTCGAATAGCGGCGAGCAAAAGGAAAAACAATTTCTTTGCTAAAAACGTCCTAAAGTAACGAGCCCAACGTGCGTGCTTTACATCGTCTGACTATTCATTGTTTCAGACTATCTGAAAAGCCGGTGAAACACACGCCCCCAGAACAGACTGAGAAGGCTCCACGCACGCTGACGTAGACTGAGAGAGGATCGTTGTTTAGAGCGCTATCCCGGTCTACCGACACCGTCATTTCCGTTCGCGGACCTCCTGTGGGCGTGGTGTGTTCTTTAATAGGTCTATGCGTACACCACTCGGGGATTCTGAGAGGACGCCAGTGCAAAGTTACCGTAACGAGAACAATGAAAAACATGTTAAGAGTAAGACTTGAGAAT